>NC_057798.1:158142016-158182797 GCF_018294505.1 Triticum aestivum | reverse complement strand
TTAGTATATAGAACTAGCTACTTTATTTTTAGTAAGAAAATTAATAGAACTAGTTTAGTTGAATTAGTTGAATTAGTTGAACTAGTTAATTAGTTGAATTAGGAGCTATATATACTTTATTTAGGTATATTTTTAGTAAGTGCTTAGTTGAATTAATTAGTTGAACTAGCTAGTTGAATTAATAGAACTAGTCTAATTAGGTTAATTAATATATAACTAATAAGTGTTTAATGTTTCACCTATGGACATAGGAAATGTTTTTTGACGACGAAAACGAATTCATTATGTGCGAAGACTGCGAAGACCAACGCGGCCTGTGCGACAGAAGTTTCCTAGTTGATGATAGGCGCTTCAGCATCAAGCTGAATGAGACCTTCGAAGTGGATACAGTAAGTCACAACGACAAGTCTTTTTTCTTAATTAAGCATGACTTATATATGCTTCATTTGCTTCAACTTATTATTTTAAATTTTCACTATTCTACTAGCGTATCCCCTGCCATGCAAGAATTTTTGTCTTGGATAAGATAGGTTCCAGTCGTGACAAAACTATGGAGGTAAAGAGAGTTTACTTGAAGACTGAGCATGGTTATACCTTCAACGTCAAATTATACCATCAAGAAACCTAAACCCATTTTGAATGCAAAACTTGGCAAGCACTATGCAAGGCTTATGCATTTGAGCCTTATATGTTTATCACCTTTGATATTCGTCCCGAAGATGATATTGAAGATAATAGAGACATTTGGGTCGATGTGCAGACGCCTCCAGTTCTACCATTATGTGAGTTTCTCATGCCATATTTATGTTGATATTGTTTTTTCAAAAATAGTTGACTACTAATTTCAATTGACAACTTATTTCCATTCAAGCAAACATGTCCAGCGCTTGGTAGACATGACCGTCCACTGTCCCGGGATTGAACTAAACTGCGAGGAGATAAGTCAATATGTTTCATGGCTTGAGGATCCTGAAACTGTCAAGAGAAATTATTTTCCTAGACTTGCAAATCTTAGTACTCAAAATGTGCGACCAATAGTGTTCATATTGAACTACGATCACATGTATTTAGGAAAGATGGTAAGATTTTTACTCTTTGTCCTCAGTGCATCTTTTGCATACATTATTTTTTTAAGCTAAACTTCATGTTGCTAAGTATGTTACTATACGATGTTCTCTTCAACACAGACTTCCGATGATAGTTGTGCCTCAGTGGATCTCGACTAACGGTCGCATGTCAATTTTTAGCTTACGGCCAAGACATCCTACATTGCACACAAGTGCATTCAAGATTTCTAGAACCGAGGAATGCTTAATGGTGACTGGAGCAAAACTGTGAATGATCGAAGAGAAGTACTAGGTGTCAACAAGCAGAAGCGCAACCCACGATTACGAGACAGGTTCATCTGCATGCTCCAATATGATGAATCAGGACAGCTACACATGTTCTATGCCATTTTACCTGAGAGAGAGCAGCCGGAGTGATTAGCATGCTCTTAGTACTTGTCCTCTCATGTCCGTGTTCTTCGTCCTGAACTTAATCTCAAAGAGTGATCATGTTAAACTCGATGATATCTTTCCTTCTGGTACAAAGTGAATGGTTCTTATTTAAGCTGGTATTGGTGATGATTAGATAGAGGTAATGACTATGATGATTACATAGTGGTAATGACGACTATAATGATTTTTAGCTAGCTAGTATACCGTTAACTTGTTGGTGATGATATATATGATGCAATAGCTTTTATATTGATATGATGATGATGAGTTATTATATCATTTATGAAAGAAACCGCAGATTAGTTTCAACTGGATGGATCCTAGCTAGCTAAGTGATCAAGTATATATATGCCATATCCATACTAATTACTTGCTCACCTAATATAAATGATCAAGTAATATATATGGATATGGCATATATACTTTGATCACTTAGCTAGGATCCATGCATATCCAGTTGAAACTAATCTGCGGGTACTTTCACCTAATGATTTAACAACTCATTATAGTGTAAAAACAATCTCTAAATTAAATTCAGAACACAAAACTAAAGAAAAAAAACAAAACCACCCGAACATTTAGTACCGGTTGGTGTTACCAACCGGTACTATAGGTCTCCCCGCATCCAGCCGTGCCTCGTGCCACATGGTGGCACTTTAGTGGCGGTTCGTGATGAACCTGTACAAAAGGGGGGGCCTTTAGTCCCCATCCTTTAGTGCCAGTTACAAAACCGGCACTAATAGCCCTACAAACCAGTGCTATAGCCCGGTTCCACACTAGTGAATGCCTTCAACAAGGTCATGATGTAAAAAAAACATCGCCATCGCCAAGGTATAACCAACTCAGGTCTGACCTAGGCTTTCACCATGGAGCTTGAGACCGAGTGCTTGAGGAGCACCACCATCGAAGCTACTCATGTGTTGTCGCCATCACTTTTCATGGTCCCAACAACTACAAGCGATGCGCTCACTGCCACAGCATAGCCCCTACTCTGTCAAGCCGTTGTCCATAATTTGTATCTCACCGTCGAAGTCAACCAACAGATCAAGAGAGATGAACCCTCCGAAAACATTCTGATGACCACCGTTGTTGTGGAGCCGAGGGGAGTCGTTGCAGTACAGTCTGCAGTCATCACCACCCGGCCGATCAGATCTAGATCACAACCACCAAATCGGTGGACCGTACACTACTAGGAAAAACCTTATACACATAGGTGTAGCAGTAGCGCTGGTCAGAAAAAAGGCTACTGCTACTTAGCAGTAGCGCGCGTCAACAAAGGGTGCTACAGCTATGGTGGTAGCAGTAGCGTGTTTCCACGTAAAAGCGCTACTACTATAATTCCCACAGTGTTGCCAGTAGGCTAGAAATAATAGTAGCAATCCTGCGGAAAGCACGCTACTGCTAAGTTCCTTGTAGTAGCGCGTTTTCGGTGGAGAGCTGCTAAGAAAAGGAATATAAAATGAAAAAAAAAATAGAAAAGTAAATGAAAATGAAAGAAATAGAAAAAGGAGAAATGAAAGAGACAAAATGTAAAGAAAAACAAAATAAAAATAAAAATAAAGGAGAAAGGCATAGCAGTAGCGCTTGTTCTCACAAAGAGCAACAACTACTCTAGCAGTAGCGCTTTTTATAGGCCCGTGCTAAAGTTAAGTTCCTTAGATAAAAGGAAAAGGAAAAGGAAAATAAACAGCTACTTCCTATAGCAGTAGCGCATTTGGGTAAAGAGCGCTATAGCTAACTTAGCTATAGCACATTTTTGCTTCCAGTACTACTGCTATTTTGACTTAACCGCCCGCGCGGGCTCAAAGTTTTGCTAAGTCCTTTCCCCCCTCTCCCCCTATCCCCTCACTCCTCTGTCACCGCCGTCGATTGCCCTGCCCGAGCCCGCCCTCAACGCCGGCCGTCGCCCGAGCCCGCCCTCGACCTCACTGTCGCTGCCCAAGGCCGCCCTCAACCTCACTGCCGCCACCCTCGACCTCGCCGCTGCCGCCCGAGCCCGCCTTGGACCGCCGCCGACTGTAAGCCTCTCCCTCTCTTCTCCCATGCCCTCTCTCTGTCTCTCTCTCTCTCTGCTATGGCAAATTTCATATGTTGCTGCTGTGATGATGTTCATATGAACCCTGGGTGTTCATATGAACCCTAGATTTGTTTAGGACAGTAGGAATTTTCTTAGCATTTAGGAAAAAATTAGCAACTTTTTTTAGGAAATTAGCTAGGGCAATTTTTTATGAAAATGCCTAAATAGTAATTCCATTTAGCTTTGAATTAACAGAGGGTATATAAATAATAGAATTTAGCTAGGGCATTAACAGAGGGTCTATAAATTAGCTATAAAATAACAAAGAGTAGCGTTTAGCTATAAATAAAAAACAGTAGCATTTAGCTATAAATAAAAAATAGTAGCATTTAGCTATAAAAAATAGTAGCATTTAGCATTTAGCTATAAATTAGCTTTAAACGAAAAACAAAATCATTTAGCGATAAATAAAAAATATTAGCTATGGCATTTAGCTATAAACAAAAAACAGAATTGTTTTTCTTTTTAAAAACTTAGTTAAAGTAATTGTTGCTAGATAAACAAAAAACAAGATTGATGTTATATGATATATGTCATTGATGTTCATTTGCATATTTCATTATTGTTGATTATATCTTTTCATGTTATATGCGAATTCCTCAATGGTGTTTGCTCATGTATATCTATTGTTGTAGTTGCTCGTGTACAGGTTCTTAAGTGGTCCTGTTATGTGCAACATTGAAGTGATTCGATTGTGACCATGTGGCCTTTTGTTGTTTGCAAGGAATGAAGCCGACTGGCCTATATTTTGTCGGAATGTTGATTCATTTCCGTTCCGGCAAATTTCAGGTGCTCGATTTGTCCACTTTGTAGCAAAGGTCATGCCAAAATTTTCTGTGAATTTCGTCATGACTTGTGCTACAAACTAGGACATATCGAGTGCCCGGGATTTGCTGCAACGGGAATGAATCAACATTCCTGCAAAACATAGGTCTTTTTGTGTCATTATTCATTTTATTAGGTCTATAATTAATTGACTAGATATAATCGTAGGAAACATGGCTAGCAACAATGAAGGACAGGGTCCTAGTGATTGCAACATCTACGAGGAGGTAGATGCCTATTTGAACCTTATCGAGGAGCAACGGTTGTTGTAGTGCCCACCTGTCACATCTGAGACTGAGATCGACATCGAGACCGGCGCCCAAACTGGTGCCCAGACCGACACTGTGTAGAATCGAAAGTATTGAAAGTGCAACTAATCCCCGGTTGGTTTTTTTAATTCATAACAACATATAGCTCATTGAACTAATATCCATTCAAGTTAAATGTTTCAGAAATTTCAATGACTGGCATGGCATGGACTTGAGATGTGGGCCCCTCAAAATGCTAAGGACAACGATTGGCAAAGGCTCAAGACTCTTCATTTTCATTTTAGTGATCCAAGATCACATTGAATCCATAGGAAATCCAATACTATTAAAAGGGGATGTGGTGTTGCTTAATGGTCTACTTGCTTAAGTGCTTAGTGATATTGCTCCAAAAACCCTCAACTACTTTCTCATTTCCACATTTGTCCAAAACCTAAAGTCAAACTCGGCCCCACCAATTTGATCTATCCGGCGCCACCAAGTTCATTTGACATAGCCATAACCAGAAACCCTAATCAATTTGTTCTCACTGATACGGCTGTTGATCTCACCGAGATGACATTGTAAACTCTATGTTTCCCTTCGTAACATTTCGGTCTCACCAAAATGATCGATCGGCCCACCGAGTTGGCATTGCAAACTCTCTATTTCCCTTTTCTAACATTTCAGTCTCACCAAAAGGAGCGATCGGTTCCACAGAGTTTGCTTGGCCAAGTCTCTGTTTGCTCATCGTTGAAATCGGTCTCACCGAGTTTATGCGATCGGTCTCATTGAGATGAGTTTTGCCCTAGCCCTAGCACATCTGTCCCACCGAGTTGATCATGTAGGTCCCACGGAGATTCCTAACGTTCACATTTTGAACTAAATCAGTCTCACCGAGTTTCTCTATTCAGCCTGACCGAGTTGGGTCAAATGTGTGTAATGGTTTGATTTTGTGTCGAGGCTATATATACCCCTCCACCTCCTTCTCCATTAGAGAGAGAGAGCCATTAGAACGTGCCTACACTTCCACTACTCATTGTCTGAGAGAGAACCACCTACTCATGTGTTGAGATCAAGACATTCCAATCCAAACACAAGAATCTTGATCTCTAGCCTTCCCCAAGTTGCTTTCCACTCAAATCATCTTTCCACCATAGCCAAATCTGTGTGAGAGAGTTTAGTGTTGGGGAGACTATCATTTGAAGCACAAGAGCAAGGAGTTCATCATCAACACACCATCTATTACATTTTGGAGAGTGGTGTCTCCTAGATTGGTTAGATGTCACTTGGGAGCCTCCGTCAAGATTGTGGAGTTGAACCATCGAGTTTGTAAGGGCTAGGAGATCACCTACTTTGTGAAGATCTACCCAAGTGAGGCAAGTCTTTCGTGGGCGATGGCCATGGTGGGATAGACAAGGTTGCTTCTTCGTGGGTGGAGCCCTCCATGGACTCACACAACCGTTACCCTTCGTGGGTTGAAGTCTCCATCAACGTGGATGTATGATAGCACCACCTATTGGAACCACGCCAAAAATCTCCGTGTCTACTTTGCGGTTGCCTTCTCCAAACCCTTCCCTTTACCTTCATGTTTTACTTTCCGCTGCTACACTCTTAGAATTGCATGTGTAGGTTGATTGCTTGACTTGTGCTAAGTTGTTAACATCTGCCAAGACATAAAATTGGGAAAAGGCTAGATTTTTATTTTTTTCAAGTAGTCTAATCACCCCCCCCCCTCTAGACCTAGTTACGATCCTACAAGTGGTATCAGAGCTTTGGTCTCCATTTGCTTTCATTTTCATAGCTCTTAGTGATCATAGCCTTGGTTTCACAGCCTAGGAGAGTATGGCGTCTAGCGAGGCAAATTACCACCGTAGAGGTCCTTACTTTGATGGTACTAATTTTGCTAGTTTGAAGCATACGATGATAATGGATATTCTTGGACATAACCCCCCGTTTGGGCTATTGTGTATATTGGTTTGCAAGATGAATTCTTCGAGGATGGAAAAGAACCAAATCGTGAAGCAACTGTGGAAGAATTGAAGATGTTGCAATACAATGCACAATCTTGCGATATCCTCTTCAATGGATTGTGCCCCGAAGAATTCAACAACATCAGCCGCCTTGAGAATGCAAAGGAAATTTGGGATACTTTGGTTGATATGCACAAAGGTACCAAGTCCATCAAGGAATCCAAATTGGATGTGCTTCAAAGTCAACTTGACAAGTTCAAAATGAAGGATGGTGTGAAGGAGTCGCTGAAATGTACTCTAGGCTTGCTCTCATCACAAATGAGATTGCCGGCTTAGGAAGCAAAGAGATGACCGACAAATTCGTCATCAAGAAGATCCTAAGAGCCTTGGATGGAAAATATGATATCGTGTGCACCTTGATCCAAATGATGCCCAATTACAAAGATCTCAAGCAACGGAAGTCATTGGAAGAATTGTTGCTCATGAGATGTCACTCAAGGATAAGGAAGAGCTGCACAACAAGTCTAGTGGTACTTATAGAGCTTCATGTGATGCTCCTGCCACATCAAGTGAGAAACAAGTCTTCAATGAAGAATTGAGCTTAATGGTGAAGAACTTCAACAAATTCAACAAGATTAGAAACAAAGAGAGAAGCTCCAAGTCAAGGTCCTACAATGACAAAAGATCTTCTAGTCATGATCGCAATTGCTACAATTGTGGAACACCCGGACACTACTCCAATGAGTGTACGTATCCCTACAAAAGAAGAGAAGTCTCACCTAAAAGGAGAAGTAAAAGAGATGAATCACCTCCAAGAGAGAGAAGGAGTAGAGATTATTGTTATGAACGAAGACCCTCTCGTAGAAGCAAGGATTCATAAAGGAAGCACAAGTCATCAAGGAGCTACACAAGACGAAGACATCAAGCTCATGTTGGTGAATGGGTATCCCGTTTCGACTCTGACAACTACTTAGAGAGAAGTTACCACTTCGACTCCGAATATACTCAAGATGAAGGTGTTGTCGGTCATGCACTTGTGTCAACCAACTCCTATGACATATTTGACTCACCAAATGAAGGAATTATAAGATGCTTCATGGCCAAAGGCCCTAAGGTAATACACCTCGAGTATAGTGATTTCAATGGTGATGAAGATGATTTGCTACGTGATGATGATTTGCTTGTTGACAATACTAGTGATGAAAACTATGATGAAATTGCTATTAATCATGCTAATCAAGATGAAACAAATGACAATGATAAGAAGGAGATTGAGCGTCTAACTAAAGAACTAAACACTCTTAAGTTATCTCATGAAACTACTTTAGAAGATCATCGAGAACTTTTAAAAACACATGAGAAGCTACGCTTTGAAAAGCTCAATTTAGAGAAATAGCATGGGTTCTTAAAAGCAATCAATGATGATCTTCTGAAGAAAAGTTCTTCTTACATTGCCAAGCGTTTACTCTTGTCTACTTACATGCCACAAGTAAAATCTAGCAACAAGAGTAAGAAAGATTCTTCTTCCAGTAGTAACAATAATCTTGCCAAATCCAATATTGTTGCTTCTAGTAGTTCTCTTGATCCACTAATGATTCTCTTAGCCAAGGTACACTTGAGCAAGAAAATAGCTTATTGAAGGGAATTATAGACAAAGGTGTTTACAAGAGCCTTGCCGGAAGTAAGCAATTTGAGGAAATTGTACGCAAACAAGGAAGGCACCGGAAGAATCAAGGTGTTGGTTTTGAACGGAAGTTCAATGCCAATGGAGTTGAGTGGGAAGAAGATCAATACCCCAAGACGAAGTTTGTTCCTCAACAGGAGAAGTATGACCCTACTTCTTTTAAGGGAACACAAGCTCAAGATGATATTCCACCACAAGACCACAAGCTAAAAGGCAAGGAAAAACTTCAAGAGGAGATTGATGCATTTGAAGAAGATCCAAAGGGCTTGGTCAGGTGGGTTCCCAAGACTACATCAAGTTCTACTTCGTCAAGTACTACTACAACTCCAAGGATTCCCATCAAGTTGATGTGGATCCCAAAGAAGAAGAACTAGAGAGTTCTTGAGGGTGACTCCGCCCACATACTTCACTCATATTCATATTGGCAAGGACAAGTGCAATCAAATTCCATATCTTGCAATAGTTCAAGGAGTCACAAACCATCTTGTTGGTAAGTTAAGGGACAAGGTAACCAAATGCTTCCATGGACGTCATCATATGTGTACTTCACTCTATGTCTATGGATATCCTTGTTTGTTCCTTGTGGGACTAAACCATGTAGGTATTGAAAGTGAAACTCACTCCAATGGACTGCTCCAAATGATTTACATCAACATTGAGCATCCACATCTTCAACATCTACATGAAGTCATCATCGACAAAACCCAAGGTTAGTTCATCCCTCTAAAAGGGGATATCACATCTAGGGGGAGCATTACTCTAAGAATTGAGCTAAAGTAACTATAATGGTGTGAACACAACAATGCTTTATGTAAAAGTGGTAACCCCACTTTTGCTTAAACGATGAGTATGACCTATGATCAAATGTTCTCATTTGACTCCTAAGTCAATATACTCATATATAGATGAGCTAGTCATCGCCAATTGCTTGATAGATGCTAGAGTGTTTGTGCATGATTTGCCACATATTTCATTTGCTATCTTATTGTGTGAACATGTTGGTTGCATAATTTTCTGCATTCGAGGACATCCATTTGTTGCTTTGATTGTTTGGTTTTTCTTTTTGCCAAATGGATGGACAAGAATTCCTAAGTACTCCCTCTAGCTATCTATGCTTTTCTCATCTCAAACTCTATTCTTGCTACATCACAAAGCTTGAACAAGTTGAATTCGAACCCTCCGGATGAGGAGCACTCGGAGCCACCGATCCGTCAAGGGCTTAAACTTTCAAAACCTCTTAATGCATCTCGGTCAGAACGATCCACCATACTCGGTCTCACCAAAATCATTAAGTTGATCTAGGTTTTCACCTCAGTGCAACCGATTAGAACATTTCGGTCACACCGAGTTGAAGTAACTGCTCACAGTTTTGCATCTCGGTGTCACCGATTCATTCCACTTGGTCACACTCACATCGACTATGTATATATACTCCGTGGGTTGGACTTTGGAAATTTCCTCAAACACACAACCGCGCCTACCCAGCTCTGCCGCCCCTCCAGGTCTCTGGATCGTCTCCATGGTCGCCAGCGTCCTCCTGCCGTTGGTTTCCGCCGCCGTCAATGGGAATCTCCACCGCCGTTGTCGCCGTAGTGAGTTCGTCGCCAAGTTAATTAGGGTATGGACTCGATCTCTTTGTGCTCTCTTTAACTTAGATTCTTGCACAAAGATCAATGCCAAGTTTCTTGCCGCGATTGAGATAAATCTATCCACCGAAAACTTCCTCTAGAGTAGATTTGATGCAAAAACTTAGGGTTAGGTTTCCGCCGAACTCATCTCGGAGCAACCGATCTGAAGGCTTTGGTCTCACCGATTTGTCTTAGGCCATTCCACATGTACTAGGTCTGACCAAAGTGTACAAATTGGTGTGACATAAATCACTCACTTTGAGAAACCCTAGCATCTCGGAGTCAGCGAACTGCATCTCGGTCTGACCGAAATCGCATGTTTAGACTCTGCAGCTGCTTCGGTGTCACCGAGTTAGGCAAATCGCTAGCTCCGAAATGCTTTCTGCAAAAAACTAAAATTAAGTTTTGTGTTAACTATTTTCCAAAATAGTTGTGCTTTTTGATGCTCATCTACTCTACCTATACCTATCTATTCATAGGGACAGTTTCAAAGATGTCAGACAACAGTGATAGTCAGAACAGGTCAGAGGAGTAGGTAAATCTTAGTGAGGGCACTAGTCCCTCCAATAGCAGCTATGATGAAGGAAGCAAACGCACTCCAAGCAACCTGCCTAAGGCCACTGTTAGGCAAAGGAAGAAGAAAACCTCAGATTCATAGGATGAGGATTTTGTAGTTGAGGAGGTGACCTCAAAGAAGAAAGTGCTAAAGAAGGAATATGGTGCTGCTGCCTCCACCAAGCCTGGCATGAAGAAGAAAGCTACTGCCAAGAGAGTTCTCATGTCCAAAGCCAGAGCCTCCACTCAGTAAACTATGGAGTTCACTCTTGAACAAAGAGAAGAAGAGGCTACTGGAGGAAAGAAAATGAAGGAAAGAGTCAAGAAGACTATGGCCAGAGTCATTGGCAAGCCTTCTATGATCATACATTCTGAAGAAGAGGAGGAGGAAGAGCCTGTTGCACCTCCTGCAAAGACTCAAAAGCTTATGGGGGATGCCGTCAAGTTTGGGGCTGCTCCATCTAAGCCTAAGACAGTCCCCAAGCCCGCTGCTGCCTCCAAACCCCCTGCACCCAAGAGATCCACCAGGAACATCTCTACACCTTAGAAGAACAAGGCTCGATGCCAGAAGTTGAAGAAGAACAACAAGAAGAAGAGCAACAAGTGCTTCAAAAATTAAAGCCAAAGATACTTGCTCTTGATGATAACCATCCCATTGCTGAGAACATGAAGGTCAGAAAAGATGCAAGTCGGAGACTGTGGAGACAGTCTGATCCCTGACTGTTGTTGACTATCGTTTCCACACCAAGGAACAATAGGACTTTTATGAAACAGTGTTGCTGGACAAGAAACCCATTGTATGTGACATTAGATGGGTGGATTGGACCTATATTGATGAGAATGAAGATTACTTGCCTGGAGTGCATGAGAGCTTCAGGATGAATGAAGTGGACAAATTTGTTCGACAAAAATTGATAAAGTGGAATGATGAGATGATTATGCAATTCTACTCCACTTCACACTTCTATCCGGATGGCAAGATAGTCTGGATGACTGAAGGAACCAGGTACCAGTCTACTATTGCTGAATGGGCTAAGTTTATCAATGCCCCTACTGAACATGAGGATGATATTGATGTGTATGCCAAGCCCAGGAAGGACCACAACTCCAAGGCACATATGTACCAAGAAATTCCTGATAAGGCTTTGGAGACTCATAAGTTTGGATCCATCTACTATCTTGTCTCTGGCTTGACCACCATCAACACCATTCTGAGGCACACTTTGCTGCCCAAGTCAGGAGATCATAGGATGATCTATGGCCATTCTATCAATTTGCTTCACTTATTTGATGCGCCACAGAAATTCAAGGTCATGAGTCTCATTGTTGAAACATTGAAGAGAACTATAGCAGATCAAAAGAAATCATGTGGATATGCCCCTCACATTCAGATGCTTATCAACTCCAAGATGGGGAAAGGGACATATCTTATTGACAAAGAGCATCTTCCCCTGAGGCTAGACTTTGAGGACAATGAGGTTGTCATGGATCCATCTCATCCAACATGTATAGAAGCCCAGGAGAAGAGAGAGAAAGCAAAGGCCGCAAAAGCAGCAAGCCAGCTAGTGCTCCAGATGCTTCACAGGTGATGCTCAAGACCAAGCAGGATCAAGTCAGCTATTTGATTGAGGCTACTGTGAGGATTGAGAAGGGATTGGCCAACCTGACTCAGAATCAAGAGAGTCTTGAGAGGATTATTGAGACAAAGATTCATGATCTAGATGTGAAGGTCACTGAGATCCAATCAACTGTGGAGACAATCCATGAAGAGCTTGAAGAAATAATGAAGGACCAACCACATATGCCTTTCAGCAAGTGCCTAGAGCACCAAGGTCTTCAGCTTACCAGTTTCCAGTGATACCAGGACAACAATATTAGCACCTGCAGCAACTGCCTCAGTGATTCCTCAAGTTTCAACTCCTCCATCTCCACAGACATCAACTGAAGCTTTTGCAGACGGACTCCTCTCAATGCCATCTACGCATCAGAGCAACAAGACAGAAGACCCCTTCAGGAGCTCCGAGAGATCGTGCCTAGAGTGCCGCATAGCACTCTGCATTTTCAAGCTTTTTGGTAACTTGTTGCTAAAGGGGGAGAAAGTGTATAGATCATTAGGCTTCGAGAGAGTGTGTGTGTGTGTGTGCTTTGCCTTTTTGTTGCCTCTCTTGCTACTTTGGTCATTTCTGCTTTGATCGTTTGCAAGCTACAATATTCGTGCTTGTGTGAGAGATACTCCTATGATCATATGTTTGATCATACTATGCTTTAATGTGTGCTTGCTTGATGATATGTGTATGATCAATCATGTTTGTCTTTGGTGATGACTGAATGTTTATTACTGCTTATCATTTTGAGTGCTCCACCAAGATGTATGTGACATGGAAGAGTGACCCATGATCCTAACTGATTGTGCATTTGCATTCAAAAGCAAATTTAAATAATGCACAAATTTAGCGGGAGCTCTTGATTATCACATACTTCTCAAAGCGGTGATGTATTTCATTAATATTATCATTTGTCAAAGCTTTGATCTATATGTTATCATCAAGTACCAAAAAGGGGGAGATTGAAAGTGCAACTAATATCCAGGTGGTTTTGGTAATTCATAACAACATATAGCTCATTGAACTAATATCCATTCAAGTTAAATGTTTCAGAAAGTTCAATGATTGGCATGGCAAGGACTAGAGATGTGTACCCCTCAAAATGCTAAGGACAAAGATTGGCAAAGGCTCAAGACTCTTCATTTTCACTTTAGTGATCCAAGATCACATTGAGTCCATAGGAAAGCCAATACTATTAAAAGGGAATGAGGTGTTTCTTAATGGTCTACTTGCTTAAGTGCTTAGTGATATTGCTCCAAGAACCCTCAACCACTTTCTCATCTCCGCATTTGTCCAAAACCTAAAGTCAAACTCAGCCCCACCAATTTGATATATCCGGCGCCACCGAGTTCATTTGACATAGCTATCGGCAGAAACCCTAATCAATTCAGTCTCACCGCTACGGTTGTCGGTCTCACCGAGATGGCATTGCAAACTCTCTGTTTCCCTTCGTAACATTTCGGTCTCACCAAAATGAGCGATCGGTCCCACCGAGTTCGCGTTGCAAACTCTCTGTTTCCCTTTCGTAACATTTCATTCTCACCGAAAGGAGCGATCGGTCCCACTGAGTTTTCTTGGCCAAGTCTCTATTTGCTCATCGCTGAAATCGGTCTCACCGGGTTTATGCGATCGGTCTCACCGAGATGAGGTTTTGCCCTAGCCCAATAATATAGGTCCCACCGAGTTGATCATGCTGGTACCACCAAGATTCCTAATGTTCATATTTTGAACTAAATCGGTCTCACTGAGTTTCTCTATTCGGTCTGACCAAGTTGGGTCAAATGTGTGTAACGGTTGGATTTTGTGTGGAGGCTATATATACCCATCCACCCCCTTCTCCATTAGAGAGAGAGCCATCAGAACGTGCCTACACTCCCACTACTCGTTTTCTGCGAGAGAACTACCTACTCATGTGTTTAGATCAAGACATTCCAACACAACCACAAGAATCTTGATCTCTAGCCTTCCCCAAGTTGCTTTCCACTCAAATCTCTTTCCACCATAGCCAAATCTGTGAGAGATAGTTGAGTGTTGGGGAGACTATCATTTGAAGCACAAGAGCAAGGAGTTCATCATCAACACACCATCTATTACTTCTCCTAGATTGGTTAGGTGTCACTTGGGAGCCTCTGTCAAGATTGTGGAGTTGAACCAAGGAGTTTGTATGGGCAAGGAGATCGCCTACTTCGTGAAGATCTACCCAAGTGAGGCAAGTCCTTCATGGGCGATTGCCATGGTGGGATAGACAAGGTTTGTTCTTCGTGGACCCTTCATGGGTGGAGCCCTTCGTGGACTCGCGCAACCGTTACCCTTTGTGGGTTTAAGTCTCCATCAACGTGGATGGACGATAGCACCACCTATCGGAACCATGCCAAAAATCTCAGTGTCTACATTGCGTTTGCCTTCTCCAAACCCTTCCCTTTACCTTCATACACAATGTTTTACTTTCTTGTGCTACACTCTTAGAATTGCATGTGTAGGTTGATTGCTTAACTTGTGCTAAGTTGTTAAAATCTGCCAAGACATAAAATTTGGAAAGGCTAGATTTTATTTGGTCAAGTGGTCTAATCACCCATCCTCTAGACCTACTTTTGATCCTACACACCGGCGTCGAGACCGGAGCTGAGACCGACACCGGCACCGAGACTAGCCAAAACCGGTATAGAACCGAAACCGAAGAGGATACATCACCCAAACCAGCTCAACACTACTAGACTGGTGGTCACGGAGGTGGACTCCGGCAATTTTGAGACAAAAGAGCATGTGGAAGCGCGCGCGTGCTATGGCAATCAAATAGGCTACATCCTACGGGCAACCACCACCATCAACGATGAGAAAGTAAAGAAGATACCAAATAGGGAGCACTCCCTCCTAGGGAAGCTGCACCAGGAATTCTTGTTCCTGGGCCGGGATGAAATCAAATATACTCGACCGTGGCAAGAGGCAATGAAAAAGACAAACAAAAGCGCCATTGGCAAGTTTAGCAGCGTGTTGTCCTCCTAGAAAGTAAGGGTGAAACATCGGATCATGGTCAAAAAGGAATCCTACTCCGAGATCGTAAAGGATAATCCGACAATTAAATAAGAGCAGTTTGAAATATTCAAGGAGGCTTGCATTGCCGAAGCTGCCAAAGAAAAGTCGAAGTACATGAAGGGGCTTCAAGAGAGTAACCTGGGGTGACACCACCTCGGAAGCCATGGTTACACGGAGGACGGGCCCATATGGGCCAAGGAGGGCATGGAAGGAAAAAGTTTGGGGATCCCAGACCCCTTGGCGGAGCTCACCGTCCCGCAGGAGCATGATGGCATTAGGGCCTGGTACCATTGGGTCCTAATCAACAAGGTTTTCGAAACACACGCAGTCACGACAGAGTTCATGAGACTGCTGGTAATTTTTAATTTACCCCCTAATTTTAGCTTCTGATCAATTCGACATCACGTTTAGTCACATTTGTAAACGATCCTTGTTGCTTTTGCAGAAAGAGAAGCACAGGATTGCGGCCGAAAGCGGCTCGTCATCTGAAGCGTTGGTGAGGCTCAAATGGGACACCCCTTTCAACCGGGCCTTGAACATATTGAAAGGACTCCTAGTGGACAGTCGGCCACCGTTTGGACGGGTGCACGACATCGGAGACTGATACGTATCCAACGTATCCATAATTTTTTATTGTTCCATGATGTTATATTATCATTCTTGGATGTTTTACAATCATTTTATAGTCATTTTATATCATTTTCTGGTACTAACATATTGACATAGTGCCCAGTGCCAGTTGCTGTTTTCTGCATGTTTTTTACATTGCAGGAAATCAATATCAAACGGAGTCCAAACACAGAGAAACTTTTTGAGGATTTTTTGGGCCAGAAAACATCTAGTGGGCCAAGAAAGCATCTGGGGGGTGCTCCGAGGGGAGCGCAACCCACCAGGGCGCGCCTGGAGGCCCAGGCGCGCCCTGGTGGGTTGTGCCCACCTCGGGTGCCCCCTGAACCACCTCTTTGCTCTATAAATACCCCAATATTCCAGGAACCCTAGGGGAGTCGACGGAAATCAATTCCAGTTGCCGCAGAGTCCAGAAACACCAAATCCAATCTAGACACCATCACGGAGGGGTTCACCACTTCCATTGGTGCCTCTCCGATGATGTGTGAGTAGTTCTTTGTAGACCTACGGGTCCGTAGTTAGTAGCTAGATGTCTTCCTCCCTCTCTCTCTCTGTCTCTCTGTCTCTCTCTCTCTCTCTCTCTCTTGATTATCAATACAATGGTCTCTTGGAGATCCATATGATGTAAGTCTTTTTGCGGTGTGTTTGTTGGGATCCGACGAACTTTGAGTTTATGATCAGATCTATGTTTTTATCCATGGAAGTTATTTGAGTCTTCTTTGATCTCTTATATGTGTGATTGATTATAGCCTCATATTAATTCTCCAATATTTGGGTTTTGTTTGGCCAACTTGATCTATTTATCTTGCAATGGGAAGAGGTGCTTTGTGATGGGTTCGATCTTACGGTGCTTGATCCCAGTGACAGAAAGGGAAATGACACGTATGTATCATTGCTATTAAGGATAACAAGATGGGGTCTATTTCTACATAAATAGATCTTGTTTACATCATGTCATCATTCTTATTGCATTACTCCATTTTTCCATGAACTTAATACATTAGATGCATGCTGGATACAATCGATGTGTGGAGTAATAGTAGTAGATGTAGGCGGGAGTCGGTCTACTAATCTTGGACGTGATGCCTATATAATGATCATTTCTTGGATATCGTCATGATTATTTGAAGTTCTATCAATTGCCCAACAGGAATTGTTTTCCCGCCGTTTGCTATTTTTCTCGAGAGAAGCCACTAGTGAAACCTACGGCCCCGGGTCTCTTTTCATCATATTTGCCTTTGCGATCTATTTTATTTTCCATTTATTTTCAGATCTATTAAACCAAAAATACAAAAATACCTTGCTGCAATTTATTTGTTCTGCGATCTATTTATCCTATCTACCACTTTTACCTCACGTTATTTTCCTATCTTGAGACGCCGTACCCGAAAGGGATTGACAACCCCTTCAACACGTCGGGTTGCGAGTATTTGTTATTTGTGTGCAGGTGCTGTTTCCGTGGTGTGAGGAGGTTCTCCTACTAGTTCGATAACCTTGGTCTCATAATTGAGGGAAATACCTACTGTCGCTATACTGCATCATCCCTTCCTCTTTGGGGAAATACCGACGTAGTTCTAGCACACATCAGAGACGACGCCACATGGAAGAAGTACTATCGCGAGACCACGGAGGAGAGAAAGGAAAGATTGAGGTTAAATGAATAAAACATCGACAAGAAGGTTGAGATTGCGGTTGATAAGAAATTAGCTGAGACAGTCAAAGCAGCGGTAGCTACCGCAAGAGAGGAAATGGTAGCTTGGTATAGTGTCTTGGTTCCGGCTATCGTCAGTTGCACCAAGAAAAATCCAGATAAAGAGACAGCGGACTTTCCCCTTTCCAACTTCTTTGGGAAGAGCTCGTTTAGCGCATCTGCTCCCGCACCTGCTAGCAGCTCGTCCTCCATCTCTGGCGTGCTCGGCGGGGCTTCGTCTTTGGCTAAGCTCGACGGCCTCACGCTACTTGTCACACCAGCCCTCTTTAATATATGTGTAATCTCCCGTTTCCGGTGCCTTTCGGATGTCTCACGTCGCAGACATGTCTTTGCGGGCCGACGTAACCCCGTGCACCATATTGTACACCATCAGCGGCCAGAAGGTGGATGTGGTAAAGGCGACGATAGTGAAGCCGAAGGAACAATTGTTCCACAGCCCGCCAATCCCCCCTTGACATCTTCAAGGTTTCCGTGGCCAGTGCCAAACCAGGCCACAAGAATTTGGCTCCTCCGGCACTAGGGAGAGATGATGACGAGACCCCACGGCGGCTTGGCGATTGTAAGAGTTGGGTCCTGTTGTGGCCAAAGAGTCTGATTCGTGTGAAGGCGGCCTGGAGCACACCCACGACCACGCAGTCTCGGCAAGGTATGAACACCAACACCCCACCTACCCAATGAGCGTCGCCTGTCATGTAGGGTAATAGCGGATGGTGCGAGGAAGAGGCTCCATTAGTCGCTGATGACGTCGCCGCCGTCGAAGAAGCAATGCATGATATCGATGGCATCGATGAGGATGATGATGACCCTCTACAATATCTCAATACCGGTGCCTATGATGAGGAGGATTGATGGCTCAGCAGTATGAGTACTCAGGGTTTGAGCGTGATGAGTTGATGCCTGAATTGCCAGAGGATGAACGTATTATAGGACCACTTCCAATAGAAAAGAAGCATAGGAAGAGACCGAGTAAAGGCAACAAAGCTGATTCTATGAGCCAGCCTCCTCCGCAGCCTCGGGTTCAAGACCGTATACCTTTCATAGGTGTGGCAAAATACCATATCCCCAGTGATCCGATCCTACCTAAGGCAGCGGTAGAGGCCATATACGGCAATCTAAGGAGACTTCATGATGATGTGTTGCGGAGATAGAAAAGCCTGATCACCTCAAAAAATCCAGGATACCCGCTCTACATTGTCAATGCTACCTCTTGAGCATTGCGTTGGATTTCCCCGAAGAGGAGAGGATGATGCAGCAAAGTAGCATAAATATTTCCCTCAGTTTTTGAGATCCAAGGTATCAATCTAGTAGG
The DNA here is from genome assembly GCF_018294505.1 of Triticum aestivum. Lineage (NCBI taxonomy): Eukaryota > Viridiplantae > Streptophyta > Magnoliopsida > Poales > Poaceae > Triticum > Triticum aestivum. Next base: position 158,164,027 of record NC_057798.1, on the reverse strand, counting down.
AGAGCACACACAAGTCCCTCGTACCTACACAAAACGATAGCTACTCGCAACCAACGCGATTAGGGGTTGTCAATCCCTTCACGGTCACTTACGAGAGTGAGATCTGATGAAGATGATAAATAATATTTTTGGTATCTTTGATAGATAGATGCAAAGTAAAAAGTAAAAGGCAAAGTAAAAGCAAAGCAAGTAATAAAGCGATAGAGATTGATATGATGAGAATAGACCCGGGGGCCATAGGTTTCACTAGTGGCTTCTCTCAAGAGCATAGATATTCTACGGTGGGTGAACAAATTACTGTTGAGCAATTGATAGAATTGACCATAGTTATGAGTATATCTAGACAATGATCATGTATATAGGCATGACGTCCAAGACAAGTAGATCGAAACGATTCTGCATCTACTACTATTACTCCACTCATCGACCACTATCCAGCATGCATCTAGAGTATTAAGTTAAAAACAGAGTAACGCCTTAAGCAAGATGACATGGTGTAGAGGGATAAATTCATGCAATATGATAAAAACCCCATCTTGTTATCCTCGATGGCAACAATACAATATGTGCCTTGCTGCCCCTGCTGTTACTGGGAAAGGACACCGCAAGATTGAACCCAAAGCTAAGCACTTCTCCCATTGCAAGAACTACCAATCTAGTTGGCCAAACCAAAAAAGATAATTCGAAGAGACTTGCAAAGATAACTCAATCATACATAAAAGAATTCAGAGAAGATTCAAATATTTTCCATAGATAATACTGGATCATAAGCCCACAATTCATCGGTCTCAACAAACACACCGCAAAAAGAAGATTACATCGAATAGATCTCCACGAGAGAGGGGGAGAACATTGTATTGAGATCCAAAAACAGAGAAGAAGTCATCTAGCTACTAGCTATGGACCCGAAGGTCTGAAGTAAACTACTCACACTTCATCGGAGGGGCTATGGTGTTGTTGTAGATGCCCTCCATGGTGGATGCCCCCTCCGGCGGAGCTCCGGAACAGGCCCCAAGATGGGATCTCGTGGATACAGAAGGTTGCGGTGGTGGAATTAGGTTTTTGGCTCCTGTTCTGATCGTTTGGGGATATGTAGGTATATATAGGAGGAAGCAGTACGTCGACGGAGCAGCAGGGGGCCCACGAGGTAGGGGGGCGCACCCTCCACCCTCGTGACCGCCTCTTTTGTTCCTTGGAGCAGGGTCCAAGTCTCCTGGATCACGTTCAGTGAGAAAATCACATTCCCGAAGGTTTCATTCCATTTGGACTCCATTTGATATTCCGTTTCTTCGAAATACTGAAATAGGCAAAAAACAGCAATTCTGGGCTGGGCCTCCGGTTAATAGGTTAGTCCCAAAAATAATATAAAAGTGGAAAATAAAGCCCAATATAGTCAAAAACAGTAGATAAAGTAGCATGGAGCAATCAAAAATTATAGATACGTTGGAGACGTATCAGGCATCCTCAAGCTTAATTCCTGCTCGTCCTCGAGTAGGTAAATGATAAAAAAAGATTTTTTGATGCGGAGTGATACTTTGGCATAATTTCAATATAAATCTTCCAATTGTGATATGAATATTCAGATCCGAAAGATTCAAGACAAAAGTTCATATTGACACAAAATAATAATACTTCAAGCATACTAATCAAAGCAATCATGTCTTCTCAAAATAGCATGGCAAAAGAAACTTCATCCCTACAAAATCATATAGTTAGGCTATGCTTCATTTTCATCACACAAAGATTTTCCCAACTTCTATAACCCTGATGACAAGCCAAGCAATTGTTTCATACTTAAATAATCTCAAACTTTTTCAACCTTCACGCAATACATGAGCGCGAGCCATGGATATAGCACTATGGGTGGAATAGAATATGATGATAGGGATTGTGTGGAGAAGACAAAAAAGGAGAAAGTCTCACATTGATGAGGATAATCAACGGGCTATGGAGATGCCCATCAATTGATGTCAACATGAGGAGTAGGGATTGCCATGCAACGGATGCACTAGAGCTATGAATGCTTAACAAAAGAAAACTAGTGGGTGTGCATCCAACTCGCTTGCTCATGAAGACCTAGGGCATTTGAGGAAGCCCATTGTAGGAATATACAAGCCAAGTTCTATAACGAAAAATTCCCACTAGTATAAAAAGGACAACTTTATGAGACTCACTACATGAAGAACAAGGTGCTACTTTGAAGCACAATATATGAGACTCACTACATGAGGAATAAGGTGCTACTTTGAAGCACAAGTGTGGAAAAAGAGATAGTAGCATTGCCCCTTTTTTTCTTTTCTTTTTTTTCTTTTTTTTCTTTTTTTCTTTTTTTTGGGCCTTTCTTTTTTTTCTTTTGGCATTTCTCTTTTTTTCTTTTTTTTTTCTTTTTGGGCAATGCTCTGACAATGATGATCATCACACTTCCATTGATTACAACATAAGGATTACAACTCGAAACTTTAGAACAAGAGATGACTCTATATGAATGCCTCCGGCGGTGTACCGGGATGGTGCAATAAATCAAGAGTGACATGTATGAAAAATAATGCATGGTGGCCTTGCCACAAATACGATGTTAACTACATGATCATGCAATGGTAATATGACAAAAGTAATGTATGTCATGATGAAGATGATGGAAGTTGCATGGCAATATATCTCGGAATGCCTATGGAAATGCCATAATAGGTAGATATGGTGGCTGTTTTGAGGGAGATATCAGGAGGTTTATGTGTGATAGAGTGTATCGTATCACGGGGTTTGGATGCACCGGCGAAGTTTGCACCAACTCTCAAGGTGAGAAAGGGCAATGCATGGTACCGAAGAGGCTAGCAAAGGCGGAAAGGTGAGAGTGCGTATAATCTATGGACTCAACATTAGTCAAAAGAACTCATATACTTATTGCAAAAATTTAGAAGCCATCAAAAATCAAGTACTACGTGCATGCTCCTAGGGGGATAGATTGGTAGGAAAAAACCATCGCTCGTCCCCGACCGCCACTCATAAGGATGCACAAGCCAGGTACACTTCATGTTTCAAATTTGTTACACAACTTTAACCATACGTGCATGCTACGGGACTTGCAAACTTCAACACAAGCATTTCTCAAATTCACAATTACCCAACAAGCACGACTTTGATATTATCACCTCCATATCTCAAAACAATTAGCAAGCATCAAACTTATCTTAGTATTCAATTCACTCAAAAGAAAGTTTCACATATCTTGAACACTAAGTATATTAACATTAAGCAAACTACCATGCTATTAATGACTCTCAAAATAATCTAAGTGAAGAATGAGAGATCAATAGTTTATTTAAAACAAATCTACCACCGTGCTCTAAAAAATCTAAGTGAAGTACTAAAGCAAAAATTATCACGCTCAAAAGATATAAGTGAAGCACTATGAGCAAAACTATCAAGCTCAAAAGATATAAGTAAAGCACATAGAGTATTCTAACAAATTCCAATTCATGCATGGCTCTCTCAAAAAGGTGTGTACAGCAAGGATGATTGTGGTAAACTAACAAGCAAAGACACAAATAATACAAGACGCTTCAAGAAAAACACATATCATGTGGTGAATAAAAATATAGCTCCAAGTAAATTACCGATGGAAGTGGACGAAAGAGGGGATGCCTTCTGGGGCATACCCAAGCTTTGACTTTTTGGTGTCCTTGGATTATCTTGGGAGTGCCATGGGCATCCCCAAGCTTAGGCTCTTGCCACTCCTTGTTCCATAATCCATCAAAAGAATTCACCCAAAACTTGAAAACTTCACAACACAAAACTCAACAGAAATCTCGTGAGCTCCGTTAGAGAAAGAAAACAAAGAACTACTTAAGGGTACTGTAATGAACTCATTCTTTATTTATATTGGTGTTAAACCTACTGTATTCCAACTTCTCTATGGATTATAAACTATGTTATTAGCCATAGATTCTTCAAAATAAGCAAACAACACATGCAAAACAGAATCTGTCAAAAACAGAACAGTCTGTAGCAATCTGTGACTAATGCAAACTTCTGGAACTCTAAAAATTCTACCAAAATAGGAAGTCCTGGACAATTTGTTTATTGAACAACATCAAAAAGAATCAACGCAAAAGCACGTTCCTGTGATTTAACAAAATTATATTTGTGTGTGCAAAGTTTCTGTTTTTCAACAGAATCAAATCAACTATCATCGTAGGTTATCCTCTAGGTTCTACTTGGCACAAACACTAATTAAAACATAAAACCACATCCAAACAGAGGCTAGATGGATTATTTATTCCTAAACAGAAGCAGAATCAAAAAACACAAAATAAAATTGGGTTGCCTCCCAACAAGCGCTATCGTTTAATGCCCCTAGCTAGGCATAAAAGTAAGGATAGATCTAGGTAGTGCCGTAGTAATAGGATAGATCGGTGAAACTCATTTCATATTCTCTATGTTCGGCAGCAAGTTTTCTTTGAGGTAAGCAAAAGTAATCAAAAGGGCTAAATTTAATAGGGCAAAAATCCCCAAGATCAATTTTAGGAGGTATAGGTTCCTCCTTTGTCCCTTCATAATGCACAACCAATTCATCATTATAAGCGTTCTTTTGACAAAATCTTCTGAGTCTACACTCGAGAGAGTATCCTAACTCATTATTTCGAATAGCCAAATCATCATTAAGTTCAGAGATTCTATCAATTAAAATATTGGTTGGCACCTTTTTTCTAAGGTTTTCATTAAAAGGAACATAGTCAAGAGATTGAAAACGCATAATTTCTTCTTGATCAAAGAGCACAGATTCTATGGGAGGACGGCCGGCGTCCACCCTACAATGCGCAAAGATTTCTTTGGCCACTTTTATTATAAATCTGAATTCATGAGCCAAAAAGATAGTAGTGGCACGCTTAACAGAAGAGTGTTCGATATTAGAAAATTCTAGGAAAATCCTTTGTTTAGAAGGATGCATATGCATAAATTGCCTTTCAAGTTCAACGATAAGCATGGCAATGGCATCAGCAAGACTACTAGTTCTATGAAGAATAGAACTGCCTATAGAGGGCAAAGCACCCGCACAAGCTAAGTAAAGAAATCTTGAATAACTCATTTTCCAATAATATTACCACTACCGATTCGAAATCTTTTTGTATGATAGGTAGGGGATTCTTCAGCAGGAGCTTCAGAATTTTCCATGATATTATTATCGCCCATGTCGGCAACAATTTCCCAATTTCAGACATAACGACAAGCAAGCAAACTAACACATGAGCAAACAAACAAACAGGAAGAAGGCTAACGGGAAAGAGAGGAGGAGATTGGGAAAGAGAGGGCGAATAAAACGGCAAGGGTGAAGTGGGGAAGAGGAAAACGAGAGGCAAATGGCAAATAATGTAATGCGAGAGATAGGGATTGCGATGCGTACTTGGTATAGTTGACTTGCTTGCGTGAGCCTCCCCGGCAACGGCGCCAGAAATTCTTCTTGCTACCTCTTGAGCACTGCGTTAGATTTCCCCGAAGAGGAGAGGATGATGCAGCAAAGTAGCGTAAGTATTTCCCTCAGTTTTTGAAAACCAAGATATCAATCCAGTAGGAGACCACGCACAAGTCCCTCGTACCTACACAAAACGATAGCTACTCGCAACCAACGCGATTAGGGGTTGTCAATCCCTTCACGGTCACTTACGAGAGTGAGATCTGATAAAGATGATAAATAATATTTTTGGTATTTTTGATAGATAGATGCAAAGTAAAAAGTAAAAGGCAAAGTAAAAGCAAAGCAAGTAATAAAGTGATAGAGATTGATATGATGAGAATAGACCCGGGGGCCATATGTTTCACTAGTGGCTTCTCTCAAGAGCATAGATATTCTACGGTGGGTGAACAAATTACTGTTGAGCAATTGACAGAATTGAGCATAGTTATGAGTATATCTAGGCAATGATCATGTATATAGGCATCACGTCCAAGACAAGTAGATCGAAACGATTCTGCATCTACTACTATTACTCCACTCATCGACCGCTATCCAGCATGCATCTAGAGTATTAAGTTAAAAACAGAGTAATGCCTTAAGCAAAATGACATGATGTAGAGGGATAAATTCATGCAATATGATAAAAAACCTATCTTGTTATCCTCGATGACAACAATACAATACGTGCCTTGCTGCCCCTGCTGTCACTGGAAAAGGACACCGCAAGATTGAACCCAAAGCTAAGCACTTCTCCCATTGCTAGAACTACCAATCTAGTTGGGCAAACCAACAAAGATAATTTGAAGAGACTTGCAAAGATAACTCAATCATACATAAAAGAATTCAGAGAAGATTCAAATATTTTCCATAGATAATACAGGATAATAAACCCACAATTCATCGGTCTCAACAAACACACCGCAAAAAGAAGACTACATCGAATAGATCTCCACGAGAGAGGGGGAGAACATTGTATTGGGATCCAAAAAGAGAGAAGAAGTCATCTAGCTACTAGCTATGGACCCGAAGGTCTGAAGTAAACTACTCACACTTCATCGGAGGGGCTATGGTGTTGATGTAGAAGCCCTCCATGGTGGATGCCCCCTCCGGCGGAGCTCCGGAATAGGCCCCAAGATGGGATCTTGTGGATACAGAAGGTTGCGGCGGTGGAATTAGGTTTTTGGCTCCTATTCTGATTGTTTGGGGATATGTAGGTATATATAGGAGGAAGGAGTACGTCGGTGGAGCAGTAGGGGGCCCACGAGGTAGGGGGCGCGCCGAGGGGGCGCGCCCTCCACCCTCGTGACCGCCTCTTTTGTTCCTTGGAGCAGGGTCCAAGTCTCCTGGATCACGTTCTGTGAGAAAACCACGTTCTCGAAGGTTTCATTCCGTTTGGACTCCGTTTGATATTCCATTTCTTTGAAATACTGAAATAGGCAAAAAAACAACAATTCTGGGCTGGACCTCCGGTTAATAGGTTAGTCCCAAAAATAATATAAAAGTGGAAAATAAAGCCCAATATAGTCCAAAACAATAGATAAAGTAGCATGGAGCAATAAAAAATTATAGATACATTGGAAACGTGTCAGTTAACGTGCCGCAACAAAGGTTGTACGTTGACACATTCCCCGCGGAAAAGTTCTTCCTTCGATTCGATTACATCTTCGACATGTTTCACTTGAAAAAGATGAATTTTACGTTTTTCCACCTTTTTGCCTTGTACATGAACTACATCATCAAGATTTAGCAGATACATTATATATGTGTCGCTGACCTGTAGTTCATGCACGAGGGCTTCTTGGCAGTCCCCCCAAAGCACCGTGAATATGCGAGGAACTACATCGCCGATTTCATGGTCGGCAATAAGGACAAGGAGACGATTCTCATGCCTTATCATCCCATGTAAGTCATCCGCAGATATCCTTCGATTTCAATCATTCATTTGCATGCGTGGAGGCTAATTTGAGGTGTACTTATTTTGCGCAGCGACGGGTGCGCCGTCCTCATCATCCTTTACCCCCGATTCTCCCACGCTCTTTACCTGGACTCGTCGAAGAACATGAAGAAGAAGGATTACACCCACATCAAGTCTGTTCTCGACAGTGCTATCTTTAGCAATGGCCTACGGGGTGGAGAGATCACGCTCAAGAAGACAAGGAACCGCGCGCACGCCTTCGGCCATAAGACCGACTTTTGCTGCATCCAGCAACCGAGTGGTACTCTCAATGATGGATTCTATGTCCTCCACCACATGCTGGAATACAGACGGGATCAGCAGAACCTTCGCATGTCCCTAGATCCGGTGATGCCAATATTCTACAATGGGCAAAAAAACTAGGAGATATCCCGGATCATTGACTCCGAGCTGAGTTGTATCACATCTAGCGTGAACTTGCCCAAATCATCACGAAGGAGGTCCTCGAAAAAACAGGGATGTTCTACATAGAAGGGCAAATATCACGTGAAGACGTCCGAACACGCGTAGCAGCTCAGCGTCTCGACCTGAAGCCTTTCACTATGCTCAGGGACTATCTCCCTGACTTGGATGATGGCACGACATGTTGGAGTGATTGACGATATATGACAATGTGTTCGTTTAGTCCATACTTTCTCTATGACGAAACTTTGAGTTATGCACGACGAAACTTTAATTATTTGTGATGTAATTAAACCATCCTCCTCAACTAGTGAAGATCACTCTAGTTAGGGCATTTTGGGTACGATGAACTTTGTTATTTATGCTTATAATATGTTGCTTCTATTTTTGCCAACTCTATCTGTTTATTTTGCTCAACTATATTTGTTGCATATTATCGAATCATGTCACGTTGCAGGTACATAGATCATCGATGGCGAAGAAGTGCTACGCCAGGAGTATACGACGAGTGGCCGGAGTGTCAGGCCCAGGTGTACCGGTTTCCGAGTGATAGCCAGAGAGGGTTTGATAGCAGAGCCGAAGCGGAAAATAGTTAGTTTAGCTTCACGCTAGTGCGAGAGAGCGATACGAACCGGCACCTCAAGAAGTACTACATTATGTATGATGATACATGTCATGTAACTTGTATAGCTATATCGTGATTATGATGTGACAATATGATTTGTGTTGGATGATATAATGAGACTATTATGTGTATGATATGATGAGCATATTGTATGTTTATGATATGATTAGAATACTGTATAAAACCTATACAAAAACATCGCAAATACGTAGCAAAAAAAGATATGTGAAAATATAGTAGTAGCGCTCTTTAGTGCTGGACAGGAAAATGCTACTGCTAAGGCACTTAGTAGTAGCGCTGGTATGGAAAAGCGCTACTGCTAAGTAGATATAGCGGTAGTGCGTGTCAAAACGCACTACTGCTAAATGTTAGTTGTAGCGCCGTATCAGTAGCGCGGTTACCCGCGTACTTATAGCCCTTAGACCCTTCCTATTGCTAGGCTTTTCCCTAGTAGTGATAGCGCTGTCGGCTGGCCAGCGCATGTGCGGAATGGCACCTCATTGCCGCCGTCTAGATCCAGCACAGAGCCCACCGCACGATGGCCCCCGGTGGCGAAATCCGGCCATATCTGGCCGGAGACCGGCCCACACACGGAACCGCCATGGAAATCAGGGACGCACCAGTAGCCATGGTAGCGAGCACCCCACACACCTCACAGCAGGTTTAGGCGCTACTGCTTTCGTTCTACCCACAAACTGTTTTACACGACGCAAAACAGAAGGCAACGCGTGTGAATCCAGACGTGGGCCAGGGAGATGTTCTTGATGCGATAGGTCGCGGTGTCCTTGAGGGATTGTGGGAGGGCGCGTGGAGTGAAGCAGCTGGCTTCAGGAGACACTAGGGCCGGCATGGTGGAAACCTGCAGGGAGTCAGAATCCTAGGGTTTTGGCGCACGAGCAGCTCCGGGCTGCTGAGGCCCATCACCAGCCGAATCAGAAGCCTCAACCCGCAGCATCGGTCGACCTATGATCCGGGTGTCGTCCCAGAACTCCTCCACCTAGATGCAGACCAAAGGTTACATGCGACCGCAAGATTCGTCGCCGCCGCGGCTGAGGCCACCCATGGCGGCGGCATGCAGGGACAGGAAGATGGAACTGAGTGATGGCAGCGGCGGCTGGATCCTCCCGAGTCGCCCTAGGTCTGACGACACGGGAGTCTTGGACATGTGCCTTCTCTAGGAAGGTTAGTCATCCAACCCTTACAAGGCCATCATTAAAAATTACTCTCTCCTTTTCATAATATAAAACCTTTTTGACACTAGTGTAGTGTCAATACGGGAAGGAGGGAGTAGAAAATAACACACACGTCGGCTTGATACATCGACATTACAAACCCTAGGAGTAGTATGCAATTAATCTAGGTCAACACTCTCCTTCGTCGTCTACCATTTGCTATAGCTAGGGGCTAGCTGGAGCCTTTCTCAAACTGCATCAACGACAACCAGCCATGAAGAACGACGTCAGACGGCCAGTCAGAGCTCGGCTCCATCTTCCGCATACCAAGCTCATGTTTTTTTAGAAAAGGAGGATGTACCCCGGCCTCTGCATATGGACGATGCATGTAGCCATATTATTAATTATTCACAAAGACCCAAGATGATACATCAATAAGCGAGAAGCCACCATCTTGACAACGTTGTTGCTACTCCTATCCCCTTAATGAAGGCGTGCCGAATGTCCGGGCCTAATATCAAACAGACATCGCACCAAAGCGTAACATCTAAAGCCGGGTGTCCCATCCAAGCCACTATCTGGATTGAGTCCCACACAGGTCTGAAACACTCCAAGTGAGCACCGCACGCTGCAAGGGCCGTCACCTCCATCTTCCCTCGGTTCATCCTCAGAGCAGAACTGATGCACCGACCTTGCCAAGCCTCTCTGCCATCAACGCCACCATGATGCCAGACAGCTTCCTCCTCCTGCGCGAGTCCATCTCCAATATGCGCCCATCGCCGAACCTCCGCGGCGCCATGCCGTCGGCCTTGCGGTAGATGTAACACCGCTCCTCCAGTAGTCCCCTCCAACCAACACTTGTTCCAAAACGATGCCCCTAGGAGGGAGAACTACGCCAAAGGCGCCGTCATCGTCCGATCCGGGAGGCCCAGATCTAGAATTTCCCCCCGAGCATCCCGAGCATGATGATGCAAACTGCAACGACGATGCCTCAACAAGAAAACGACATCGGAGACGCCGCCATCATCCGTCATGACTGAAGTCGGCGCGATTTTGATCGGCGGTCGCGCCACCAGGCCGTGCACCGCCAGCGTCGCTGGTCCCTTGAATCTGAGCAAACTCCAAAATCGATGCCCTTAAGAGGGACTACGACGCTAAAGCACCACCATCGCTCGATCACAATGAGATCTAGGGTTTTCCCCGGAGTTGCCCGCGGTGTCAAGGACCCAGACAAGGGCGTCTCCGCCCAGTTGTCGGCGTGGCGCACCCGCCATCCCGCATACCAAGCTCATGTGGGTCTAGGAGTACTAGTGTTAATGTAATGCATGCATCTTACGGTTAGGGAAGTCACTAGTTAAGCAAAAACATACATCATTTTCTGTTGGTAATTAACAGTAAAACATGCATGCCTTACGCAAGGTAAGTGTACTTACTGTACGTATCTTCTTTTTCTCTATAAATATCCGCGGTGTTCATGGTTGATAATGTCAAGTGGCATTCATGAAGTGCAATGTCAAAGGATTTCCTGTGATCCACGGCTTCGAGTTCATGCGTGCGTATCGAGTAAAGGCAGGTCACGTTCTTTCATGTGGTGGAGAGAAAATAATTACAGTAGTTTTTTTTATAACACGTGGTGTGATCCACGGCTTCCAGTTCATGGGTGCATATCGAGTAAAGGCAGGTCACGCAGCACTCATACATACATCGGTACACTCACACTTCTGAACACACACGCACATCCTAGCCATGTGAGCATCTTTGAGAGACTTCGTCGGCTGTTGTTGCCGCGCCCGAACCCTAGCTAGCCCTAGCTCTCCTCTCTCTCACTCTTTGGCTCGAACCAAGAAGAAGAACGAGGAGCAAGAAGGAAACAATGGACGCGGGAGGTTTTTCCGGCGCTTGAACGCCCGCCGCACGAACGACCGATTTCTTCCTCGAGCACGACCTTGATCACCTCAGCGAGCTACACAGGGGAGAGTGGGTTTTATACCCATGAGCATTGACATGCCAGGACTCACCCACACGTAATCGCGCTCCCACTCGCCCACGCCCCGCGCGCACCGGCTTGCGCCCGACACGGTCTACACCCCTAGACCCTCGCTAACTAACCCGTGTGGCCCCGCGCACACACATGCTAGCTCACGCACGCGCGCGCACACACACACACACACACACACACACGCCTACGCCCGTGCACGCACGCACGCATCCGAGCCCTGCCACGGGTCAAACCCAACGCGACCACCGCGCCCACACACGCGCGCCGCGTCCTGAGCTCGCTATGGCTTATTTGCCTCCCCCCTAAGCCATGGCTGAGAGGAGTCCGCCGTCTTCAACGGCAGCGTCATCCATCAGCTCGCGCTCCGCCGCCGGCTCCCTCCGCAGCTGGGGCATTCGCGCTTGAAGTGTCCGCGCTCGCCGCACTTGTAGCAGCGCCCGTCGTCAATGTCATCGCGAGCTCCTCCCTGCTGCCGCTCCCGCGCCCGCAACTGTGCCATGGTCAGCAGCAGCTGATCGCCTCCACGCTCGCCGCCGTCTTGTCCACGACGCCGGACTCGCTCGTCGAACGCGTGCAGCCGCCCGAGCGCCTCGTCGAACGTCATCTCGTCGAGGTTGCGGAATTGCTTGATGCCGGCAACGATGGGGAACAGTCGATCGGGCACCGTGTCCAGGAGCTTCTTCACGAGCTCCGTGTCGCCCAGTGTCTCCTCGTGGTTCGCGAACCGCACCGTCATTCCCGCCAGCCTCCCGGCGTACACGTCCAGCGCCTCGCCGTCCGCCATCTTCAGGCGATCGAGCTTCCCGCAGCCTCGCCCGCCTCGCCGCGCACACCCGATCGGCGCCGATGAACCTCATCTTCAGAGAGTCCCATACCTCTCTGGCGGTGAGCTTCGCCGCCACCTGCAGCAGCACGTCCTTCGGCAGCCCTGACAGGATCATCGCGTGCGCCGTCTTGCACTTCTTGGCGTTCACCGCCGCGTCGCCTGCCGGCGCCACTGCCTCCCACAGCACGTTGGCATCCAGGATCGCCTGCGCCTTGATCGCCCACACCGTGTAGTTGTCCGGCGAGAGCATTGGCATCGCCATCGACACCGATCCGCTCGCGTCTCCGCCGTGTGGCACGATCGCCATTGCCGCCGGCGGGCTCCTTCACCAAGTTCTGATGCAAATTGTTGTTGCCGCACCCGAACCCTAGCTAGACCTAGCTCTCCTCTCTCTCACTCTCTGGCTCGAACCAAGAAGAAGAACGAGGAGGAAGAAGGAAAAAGGGGACGCGGGAGGTTTTTCCGACGCTCGAACGCCCGCCGCACGAACGGCCGATTTCTTCCTCAAGCACGAACTCGATCATCTCAACGAGCTACACAGGGGAGAGTGGGTTTTATCCCCGCGAGCACTGACATGCCAGGACTCGCCCACAAGCACTCGCGCTCCCACTCACCCACGCCCCACGCGCTCCGGCTCGCGCCCGTGCATGGCGCACGTACACGATCGCCGCGGCCTCTTCGCGCACCAGACGCGGTCTACACCCCTAGACCCTCGCTAACTAACCCATGTGGCCCCGCGTACCCACGCGCTAGCTCACGCACACACACACACACCTACGCTCTGCCATGCACGCAGGCACCCGAGCCCTGCCACGGGTTGAACCCGACGCAACCACCGCGCCCACACACGCGCACACCGCACCCTGAGCTCGCCATGGCTTATTTGCCCTACATCGGCATATCATCTTGAGATTCACGAAATCATCAAAGGCGCCTCTTAGTCAACGGGAACGTCTCCTTTCATTGAGCACGCATCGCCGAAATCCTGAAACAAATCCGAAATAATGCAAGCACTAGGACTTGAACCATGGTGGACTGGGGTACCACTGTCTAACTATCCATTCACAGTTAGGTTCACAATTACAGTAGTTAATCTGTCTGTCATGAGATGAAATCTCAATCAAGCGTCAGTATACGTATCTGACCCTACTACAGCTGACCAGTTCTCATCAATTAATTACCGATTAAAGAAAGATATGAACAGATTTGCATGATCGATGAATGCAGTGGCAGGGCAGTCAGTCCCTTCTACAGCTGACCAGTTCTCATCAATTAATTAGAGATTAAAGAAAGAGATGAAGAGATTTGCTTGATCGATGCATTCAGTGCAGTCAACGGCGTGCATCTATGCTACCGTGCGCGCCTTCTGCGTGTAAGATCCAACACTCAGCATCAATCACGCATGCACGGCTTCCACTACTATATATACCCACGAAACCCTCTCTTCTTTCAACACCCAACTCATCTCACACTCCACCGAGCTCTCAGTCAAAATGGCTACTAGCACCAAGCTTGTAGCTCTTGGCTTTGTTGTCCTCGTGAGCATTGGGTTCACCAATGCTTCGAGGATGCTGGCTAGCTCCTCCAGTGCTGGAGGCGGAGGCGGGGGAGGAGGAGGCGGTGGCAGCTCGTCGGGTGGGGGTGGGAGTGGATGGGGCCATGGGGCCGGAGGAGGTGGTGGCTTGGGATATGGCGAGAATGGTGGAGATGCCAGTAACAAGTATAACTTTGCCAAGGGAGCTGGTGGGGGAGGGGGAAACGGTGCTGGCGGTGGTTCCCAAGGCGGGTCCGGATCCGGTTCCGGCTCTGGCGGTGGCAACGGTGTTGGTTCGAGTGGCTCGGTGTCAGCACCTAGTGGCAGTGGGTACGCCAACGCTGATGGTCAGGGTGGGGGCGGTGGTGCAGGTGGTGGTGCAGATGGGTCAAGCGGATCTGGAGCCGGAAGTGGTGTTGGCAAAGGAGAAGCTGAGAGTGGCATAGCAACTGCCCCGGCTGTAGCTCCTTCTGCTGGTGGTGTTAGCTACTCTGATGCTGGCGGTGCTGGCACTGGCGGTGGTGGCGGTGACGGTGGAAATGGAGGTGGTAATGGTGCTGGAGGTGGGCAAGCCGCCAGCGATGACACTACTGGAGGCAATGCTAGTGGAAGTGGCAACGGCAGCGGAGGTGGCCAAAGTGGAGGCGTAGCTCAAGGTCCAAGCATGGGAGTTGGTTCTGGCTCTGGCATTGGAGGCGGACAGACTGGTAGCACTGGTTCCTATGGTCAAGGCTATGCCACCGGAACCGGTGCTGGAACGGGTGGCGGCGGCGGTGGCAGCAACAATGGTGGGTTCGGCAATGGTGGAGGTAGCGGATCCGGATCCGGCAGTGCCGGATACCCCTAAATTTCCTTTTCGAACAAGATAGAATCAGAGCCCATCACACATTTTACTATTCCACGTCATTTGTGTTTCTTTTCATTCATAGGGTTTTCACTAGGCGCCTCCTAATAAAGGGTTTCATGATTCTAGTGGAAGTACTAAGTAGTTAGTGGAACAATCTACTAACATGTAATCGCTATCTACGAATACATTATGTTATGATTTCTATGTTTCCTTGTTAGTGTGACTGCTTGGTTTCTCCTTCCGGACCAATATGCCTAGCTAAGGTTGTTCTAAAAAGAAAGCTAATGGTTAATTGTTCTGGTTGCCTCTAATTTCTTTCTCCGTTGGGGATGGTGGCTGGTTTAGATAGCATGGAGTACGTGGCAGTTTTTATGAGAAATGTAAGAAGAAAAGAAAGGACAAATGTTGATATACGGCCTTGACCCAGGTTGTTTATGGACGACTCACGACATCGTACTCTTATGTTTCTCTCTCAATTTTATTTGATGCTATGTCAAGTCAGCAAAACATGTAAGTAGTTTTCTTTTTTTTGAGAGCGAGTAGACGGAGGGAGTAATTGACATTGGGATGCACCACCGCAGAAGATGTACGTCCTACGTCACATCTATTCCCTCTATTCCATAACTTTTTTCGTGGTTATAGTTTGAATTATAGAACGGAGGGAGTATTGAACAAGGTCAGGTTTAGGAAAACGGCCAGGTCGAAGTTGAGGGTTCCTTTGCCTCCCGCCGGCGCCACCGCCGGTTCGCCTCGTCTCCTGTGGCCTTAGGGCCATGGACGCGCCGTGGATCCCGGCCCTTGCCGGCGGGAGAGCTTCGTTTTTAGATGTTTTTCAACTTTTGTTAGGGTTTGTGTTCTGCTTAGGAAGACAAGAGACGGTGGAGGCTTCCTGAAGCTGGAATAAGGTTCTTCCCACCTAGCCCCCGTTCCGGTGGTGTGTCTATCTTTGGTGGATTTGCTCGGATCTGGTCATAGTTCGTCTATGTTTGTGTTTCTTCAGGTTGGATATTTTCGATCTACGCTACTCTTCATCGGCGGCAGTTGCTGTTATGCTGCGCTGGTCCTATGGGTCCTTTGCACGACGACTTTCCGACTGTCTACTACAACAAGTTTTTCCCGGCTCCGGCGAAGGAGAGGCGATGACGGTGGCGCGCCCTCGGCTCACTTCAATGTTTGTAGTCGTCGATAGGTGATCTATGGACCCGGATGTAATTTTTATTATTTCTGGTGTTCGTTGTATTGTCATGATTAAAGATAAATAGATTGAAAGTTTTCTCAAAAAAAGAAGTTTGACCAAATGAAGTCATTATGTGTCATAGCATGTTGTGTAATAAAATTTGTCATAGCATGAGCTTGCGCGACAAATATTTATGGAAAAAAATAGAAAAGGACGTGCTGCTACAAAATTTTCCCGTTTTATTTTATCTTTTTTTTTTGAACGAGCCAGCGAAAGGCTGGGGTTTCATTGATTAAGCAGGGAGCAGATGAAAAAGTGACAAAGGCGGTGATCCGTGGATCAAGGAGGTAAACAAAAAGAAGAAGAAAAAGCCTTGGTGCCTGAAGCACCCGGATATACGGCTACTATCTCATGGAGGATCCCCGAAGGGGCTCAGAATGGATTTGAAACCGCCCTGTTGCCAGAGCGAGAGTTCTCTCTTGATGCCAGCGATCACAGCTTGCACCGTAGCCTCTTGCTTTCTGAAGACGCGGCTGTTACGTTCCTGCCAGATTTTCCAAAGCACCAGCATGATCAGAGACTTGACTCCTTTCGCGTGTGCAGGCCCTGTTGCTGAAACCATGGCTTCGACCTATTCCAGGGAGCTGCAATCGTTTGGCAGACATGCCTTGTTGAGGCCCTGGCAGTGCTGCCAAGATGAAAAGCTAGACCATACTGTCTTCGTGCGGGCAGTTCCAGAAGAGATGCGCTGAGGTTTCCAGGTTTCTGAGGCATAGCTGGCAAAAGTAGGAGTTCGGCCAGCCCCTACGTTGGAGTCGGTCGTTGCACCACAATCGGTTTAGGTGGAGAAGCCATGCAAACATTTTGAGTTTCGCCGGAGCCCAGACGTTCCAGATCATGGCCTGGAACATGGTCGCCGTCGAGCCCAGGAATTGTAGGGCGTAGGCCGAGCGTGAACTCTACTGACCTAATCCCTCCAAGATCCATCGGATCTGGTCCTGATCTTCAGTCTGGAAGTTGCGGCGCTGAATGAGACAGTGCAGGTCAAGAACCTCGCTGACAAGGTCGTTGTTGTTGCCGTGTGCAAGGTCCAGGACCCAGCGGTCGTCGGCGATAGCCTGTGCCACCGTTCTGCCCTTGCGGCTCGAGTGCTTCAAGAGAGACGGGAAGCAGAACTTCAGTGGCACCGGCCCTAGCCAAGAGCAACTCCAGAAGCTTGCCGTGCCGCCGTTGCCGATTGCCACAGTCGTTGCCGCGTTGAAAAGAGCATGATCCGAGGCATCGCACGGCGGCTCCATTCCAATCCAAGGGCGGGTGGGATTCTTCCAACTGTGCCAGAGCCATCTCAGCCGGAGTGCACGACTGAATTTGGGAAGATCCAGCACGCCAAGGCCGCCATGCTCGATCGGGGAGCATACCCGCTCACAGTTTACCTTGCAGCTGCCACCGGAGAGTTCTTGGTCCTTCCCCCAAAGAAATTGTCGCATGTGCTTGTCAATTTCCTTCAGAAGCTTCTTGGGCACCCGCAGCGCTATGAGGGAAAAGGTAGGTAGGGCCGAGAGAACACAGCGGACAAGGACTCACCTGCCGGCCATGGACAGCATTCGTTCCTTCCAGCCTGCAAGTCGTGCCTTGATGCGGTCAAGGATGAACTGGAGGTGAACTAGACGTAGCCGACCCGTGGTAATGGGCAAACCTAGATATCTAATTGGGAAATGAGCGATCAGGCCGCCAAACATTTGAAGAACTAGCCCTAGGTCGACGTCGTTGTAGTGGATCGGCGTGGCCGTGGATTTGGCCAGGTTGATCCGGAGGCCCGAGGCGTCGCCGAAGCTCTGAAGGATGTGCATCAAGGTATCTATCTCCTCTTTGTCAGGCTTTGCGAAGATGATGGCGTCGTCAGCGTATAAGCTCACTCTGAGCTTGACCTCACGACCAGGCACTGGCACGATCTCGAGGGCCTCCTCAGCAGCCTGTAGCAGATGATGGATGAGGTCGATCGCGATGATGAAGAGGAGAGGAGACAGCGGGTCTCCTTGCCTCAGTCCACGCCGATGCAGGATTTGCGCGCCAGGTGATCCGTTGAGGAGGAAGGCCGAGGTTGATGCAGCGAGGAGGAGCGTGATCCAGTCCCGCCAGCGTGCACTAAATCCTAGCCTTTCGAGCAGTTCTAGGAGATATTCCCGTGAGACATTGTCAAAAGCTCTTGAGATGTCTAGCTTAAGAGAACTGCCGGTGTTCTCCTGCGGTGCAGGCTCTTGACACAATTCTGAACGTATACAAAGCTGTCGTGCAAGCATATGTTCTTCAAGAAAGCCGTCTGAGCTGGCGAGATGATTGACTGCACCACCGAAGCAAGCCTGATTGATAGAACCTTGAAGAACAGCTTCGCAACTGAATGAATCAGACTGATCGGTCTGTAATCAGCAATGCCTTTTTATTTTATCACAGGCCGTCCAAATATGTGTATGCTTATCGTGCATCATAATCCCTCCGCTCTAGTTTCTTAGACCCATATAAAAATTGGATTTTTTTTGCTGTTTTGAAAGCCTGATTGTCTTGGAAATATGCAAATCTAGCTTCGATACAGTAAATCTGTCTAATTCTGCTTCACCGCGTGGAATCAAGTAAATACACGAGGGACATGCATGTAGCTTCAATATTTTGTAGCGTTCTAAGCCGTCTTGACCACGCACATCTTTCAGTTTCGTATACTTGCGGGTATTCGTATATGCGGGTATTCGTCCACCTCGATTTTATCAAAATGTGCATCATCGTCGTGCATGTAATCTGCAGGATTGATACCGGGCAAGATCCCTGGATGATTAGCGACGATATCGCTAGACACCTTGAGCGGGGGGCATGATCGGTTCGCTTGTTTGCCGAGCTGGGAATTTTTTTCCCGCTTCTTCGTTCTTGTAACCTTTTGTCACTGCAAGTACTTCCCGACCGCTTCGCTTCCTTATATGTTCTTTCAGTAATGCGCTCATAGTTGGTTTATGGCGGAGACGGTGGTGGTCGCTGCAGGGCATACAAAGTGCGCTTCGCTTTCACCGGATCTATCTTCTCCTCCGGAGGTGGACGTTTCTTAGCTCTTTGCGTTTCGAAGTAGTCCTTCACTTGGGCTTGACAAATCTCCATATTTTCCTGTTCGGTCATCTCGTATGGTAACTTCTCTGGAGTCTTGAGAGATGGACCGAATCTGTACTGCCTCCCACCTCTGGCTGTACTGCTAGACGCCGGAGCAGGCCGAGCTGCTGTGGCTGTCTTCTTTCATTGCTTACGAGGTGGAGGAGAAGGACTACGATGCGCCGGAGCAGCCGGAGCGGCGGCGGTTCTCTTCCGCCCTTGCTGATGAGGCAGAGAAGGAGGAGGCTGGCTGGTCGGGCGCGCCGGCACAGGCGAAGAAGGAGGCGGAGTGCCGCCACGCGCCGGAGAAGGAGGCAGAGTGCCCTGATCACTCGCCGGAGGAGCAGGCGGAGGAGGAGGAGGAGTGCCCTGACTCGTCGGAGGAGGAGGAGGAGAAAAAGGCGTCCAGTTCGGAAGGTTGATGAGATCCTTCCGCCATAGGCATGGAGTCTTCAGAGCAGAACCCAGCCGAGTCTCCCCTTCACCAGTAGGGTTGTTAAGAACGAGCTCCTCAAATCCCTCCATTATTTCGTCCACCGTCACCCTAGCATATCCTTCTGGAATTGGACGGCAGTGAAAAGTTGCACCGGGTTCAGGAGGTCGAACGGAGCCGACAACCGCCTTGACTTTGTAGTTTTGCCATTGCATCATAACTTGGCAATGTTGAGACTCCGTGATAGCATCCACGGGGTAGCTAGCAAGAGCCGTGAAGACAGGCTCCAGCTGAAGCAGCTTGGTGGAAGCCACGCTGCTTCTCCGCTGAGATGGCGGGGTAGCTTCGGGGTTAGCTTCGGCAAGTCGCTTGCTTCAAATTACTTCTTCTTCCTCTAGCTTCTGTACCCTTGCGTGCAGCTCCTGCAGTTTGCTCTGCTCCACTTTCCTCCTCCTCTCTTGGCATATGTAACTGCATGCGTCTGGAAACCCAGCCTTCCACGGAACGGATCCTGGCGTGCCTCGTGTCCGTCCAGGGTGCTCAGGATTCCCGAGAGCCATTGTGAGCTCGTCCTTCTATCTGTCTGGAACGAACGTCCCTTCCTGCGGTGTGGTGATATAGTCCTGAAGCTTCGTGACGGCTATTCGCAGTTGCTCGCTCGTCCAAACGCACTTCCCTGTTGCAGGGTCCAAGGTTCCACCAACCCCGAAGAACCAAGTCCTTGAACGGTCTGGCCAGTTCAATGTCTCTGGTTCGACCCCTTTATCAAGCAGGTCGTTCTCAGCCTTGGCCCACAATGGCCAGGCTTTGAGGTAGCCACCTGACCCCGTGCGATGGTGATGCTCCTTCTTCGCAGCATTTATCTTGTTTGTCGCTGACATCTTCTTACTCCGCTCTGATGTCTTGTTGGCCACAAATGCGTCCCATTGATCTCTGAGCTTCTCATACCGGCCGATGAATTCTGGTGTTTTTTCTTTGTTGACAAACTTTGCTTTCAGCTCATTCTTCAACCTCCTGAATAGATCTGCCATCTTCTTGAGAGCACATGACTTGATCAATGGCTCTATAACTGGATTCTCCGGATCCTCCTCTTCCAGTAGGGTGAAATTTACCTTTAGCGCTTTACAAAGATCCTCTTTCTGTCTATCTTTGACAAAAGAAACTTGAAGCTCTTCCTTCTTAGGCTGATTCAATAGCTCGATGCTGATCGGGATCATGTCCGTAACAAGAACCCCGCACTGAGCAGAAAATGCTTCCTTGGTCCGGAGGGGTTCAATCGGTTGGCCATCACGCGCGATTGTTGTGATCGTGAACCTTTCATCCGAGCGCAACTTTTTCTTCGGGCCTCGTCTCTTTGCGAAGTTGTGCTCGATCCGAAGGGTTAGAAAAAAGGAAGAAAGACGAGAGTTAATATGTGTAGATACGAAAACAATGAATGCATCAATTAGCTAGTCAGCATATGCTTAATTAATATATATATCTGGCCGGACTCTGTTCGGTCACCGGAGCCATCATCACGATCTCCTTCTTGCATCGGCATTCGGTCACCGGAGGCATCATAATCATGTCCTTCCTTCTCCATTGTTCGATAACCGTAGCCTACTTCACCCTCTCCTTCCAGACCATCGGTTTTGTTGAGATACAACATGACATCACCTCTGGCTGTGATTATGTCCCCCAACACCTGTTCTTCTTCCTCGTCTCGGCCGTGCTCCATAGTTTCTGCAAATATTACAACATGGCAATTATTATACAAACATGACATATGGATATATTAGTGGCAAACGTAGACCTAGTTATAGCTAATCACAATGAGGAATTATATTAATTAGTGGCCTCAACGCTTCTCTAGGGTTTGGGGTGGCCTCAGCAACGATTCAAGGGTTCGGAGTGGCCTCGACGACAACGTTCTTTTAACTTGGTAAATTTGGATGGCCTCGGTGGCGCTTCTAGGGTCTAGTGTCAAAGGATTCAACAAAACCATGTCTTCATTATTAGGCGAAAGTAACAGGCGCATGATGGTATGAAGTTCTCCAAAGTTATTCTGGAATGGAATCCTAGATAGGATAATTCGCTTTTTGATACAAAGTACAGCAAGAGCCTTCCGAATATCGCTATTTGGAAGGCCTTTGCTGAAATTTGTACCAAAAGGCGGATTATCCTATCCGGGACTCCGTTCTAGAATAACTTTGGAGAACTTCGTAGCATCATGCCCCGGTTACTTACGGCTAATGATGAAGCCATGGCTTTCTTCAATACTTTGACGCTAGGCAACCTCTCGACCCCTCGGCGATCCTTGACCCCTCGACGACCCTCGAACCCTCTGCCTTTCGACGACCCTCAAACCATCGACCTTAGAACCCTCGAACCCTCGACCCTCGACCCTAGAACCCTCGAACCCTCCGCCCCTCGACGACCCTCGAACCCTTGACCCTCGAAC
>NC_057798.1:158140327-158141495 GCF_018294505.1 Triticum aestivum | reverse complement strand
TCTTCTCCTCTATTCCTTCTTCTTCTCCTTTTTTTCTTCTACTTCCTCTTCTTATTTTTTTTCTCCTCTTCTTCTCCTTCTTCCTTCTTCCTCTTTTATTATTTTTCCTTATTCTCCTTCTTCCTCGACGACCCTAACCCTAAACAGTAAAACTTCCTTGACGTCCCCGCCTCTCTCATGAACAAAAAAAACTATGAATAAAAAAACATCATATTCTATGAACAAAAAAACATCATATTCCATCCACATCCATGCATACATCATATATATGATCATCTATGAACAAAAAAACATCATATTCTACAAAACAATCATCATATATATGAAGATAAAAAATTATGATACAAGCATATATATCATCATATATATGAAAAAATAAGCATATATATGAAAAAAGGACAGGGAGGGCGCCGACCGGACCAAGGTGAGGAGGGGCAGGGGCGCGGGGTCGGCGGCGAGGACGGCGGCGGCGATGACGTCGACGGGGCAGGGCGCGCACGCTCGGTGCAAGGGGTGACCGTGACGAAGGGGGCGGGGCAAGGCGACGGCGACAATGGGGGCGGGCCGGGGCGGTGCCCGTCGGGGCAGGGCCGGGGCAGCGGCGACGATAGGCGCGGGCGATGACGACGGCGACGGCGGGGGCGGCGGGCGGCGTTGGGGCAGCCTGGCATTGTAGATGTCGTCGGCCTCGTCGGGGGAGGAACAGAACGAAAATTTTGACAAGTGATGTATATATAGCCAGAGCTTTGGTCCCGGTTGGTGCCACCAACCGGGACTAATGCCACCCTTTAGTCCCGGTTGGTGCCAACAACCGGGACCAAAGGTCTCTTTTCAGCAGCCCAAAGGGTGGGAAGCAGAGGCCTTTGGTCCCGGTTGGTGGCACCAACTGGGACAAAAGGCCTCGCGTTGCCCGCGTCGCGGCCAAAAGTTTAGTCGCACCTTGCTAGTTGAGAGAGCTCGAGAGTGGTTTATAAGTGCTGCTGCGCCCACCCTGCGCCTCTCAACTGCAGGCTTTCGGGTCTAATCTCTGTCACGCTGTGTCTGTGGGCCTACTGGGCCTGCATGCTGGCCCATGGTTGGGTTTCTAGTCGTATTCAGGCTGTGGTGGCCCAGTAGGTGGCACTTTATTTATTTATTTATTTTGTTTTCTTTTTTACTTTTTTTTTTC
>NC_057798.1:158121560-158139891 GCF_018294505.1 Triticum aestivum | reverse complement strand
AATTTTAGTTGCATAAATTTGATATAATTTTAGTTGCATAAATTTTATATAATTTTAGTTTCAATAATACTAGAGGTTCATAAAAGCTTTTTGGTTGATTCCTTTAGCTATTAGAGTTTCATTAAAGTTTTTTAGTTCATTATTTTTTCTATTAGAGTTTCATTAAAGTTTTCTAGTTCATTCTTTTAGTTTACTATTTTTGCTGTTAGAGTTTCATAAAAGTTTTCCAGCTAATTCTTTTTTATATTAGTTCATTCTTTGAGCTAAATGACCTTAAAATTGAAAAGCATTTCAAATGAACTCTGAAAAGATTGAAAGTTGGCATGGCATCATCATTTCACCCACATAGCATGTGCTAAAAAGTTGAGATGGGTACGGCAAAAACTGGATGCACTTTGTGTACAACAGGACTATTTGTTTCGAGGTATCAGGGTTTCGGACGAAAACTCGTCTGTTACAACAGGCATTTCGTTTCTTCACATGTAACTACAGTGACATTCTAGATCAAAGGCATCATCATAATAGTCGTGGAGAGAAAGTATTCACTTCTGCTTCGCTTTTGTCCTTTGCTTATTGCGCCGTAACCATGGATTATCTTCATCGTTTAACAGGGTGCTTGGGTCAGCCTTGACTTTGAAGGGAGGAATTTAATGGAACTTTTCATAATCTTTGGATATGTATGTCTTGCCCTCCACTCCCGTGATATCTCTTTTTCCTGAAAGAACTATGTGGCGCTTTGGCTCATCGTATGATGTGTTCGCTTCCTTATCTTTTTTTTCTCGGTTTGGTGGACATGTCCTTCACATAGAAAACCTGCGCCATATCATTGGCTAGGACGAACGATTCTTCTGTGTACCCAAGATTCACTAGTAGAAAAAAGGCCTATTGTCCCGGTTGGTGAGGGCCTTTAGTCCCAGTTCTGGAACCGGGACTAAAGGGTCGTTACTAAAGACCCCCCTTTAGTCCCGGTTCTTATACGAATCAGGACTAAAGGCCCTCCATGTGACCGCTGCCTGGAGGTCCACGTGGACTCAAGGAAATTTTATGAATTCTTTTATGAATTTTTTTTAGAATATTTTCCTGATTTTCAAATTTCTGAATTATTTTAACCTCTAATCTCTAATCACCCTTCATCACTGCTCAATTTAACCTCTAATATGTAATCACCCCTCATCATTCCAAATCATCTAACTTGCCGGACGGTCACCCATCCTCTCACTACCCCATCCCGAGCACGCTTAACTTCCGGGTTCTATTCTACCTCGTTTCCAAGTCTCTAGTTGTTGTTTTCCTGACAATAGTAAGATGTCAATCCTATTAACCCTCAGGAATTTAGCTTGAACATGAAGTCACACATTTCACTGTTTGAGTTTGAAACTATTGTTCTAAAAAATAATAATTATTTAGTAACACTAATATTTCTTGAATAAGTAGTTTGACCACAGTTTGATCAGATTTGACCAAAATTCAAAAAAATAAAATAATTATTTAGTAACACTAATATTTCTTGAATAAGTAGTTTGACCATTGTTTGAGCATAGTTTGACCATGGTTTGACCAGATTTGACCAAAATTCAAAAAAACTGAAATAATTATTTAGTAACACTAATATTCTTGAATAATTATTTAGTAACATTAATACTTCTTGAATAAGTACTTTGACCATAGTTTGACCAGATTTAACGAAAATTCAAAAAAATTGAAATTTGAGCATAACTTTTTTTATTTCAGAATTTGAGGATTCTAAAAATTTGCAAACAGGCTGTAGGCAGTCAAAATCAGATGCGGATTTTCGTGCTGAACATTTTGATATATTATACGTTTTTTTCTGACATCGTATGCAAAAGTTATAGCCGTTTTACATTTTCCCTATACTTTTTGCAAAACATGTCCAAATTTAAGTTTTTAAATTTTCCTAACTAGTAGATGTAGTAACATAACGACATCTCGAAGGATTTTAATTTTTGAAGTTTTTATCATTTTCTTTTGTTTTTTACAAAACTGGAAAGGCGATCCACAGGGGGGTTAGAGTTTGAAAATGGGACCTTTAGTCCCGGTTTGAGACACGATGTCACACCCTAGATAGTTTATGCATTAGAGTGATGCATCATGTTTATTTCATTCATTAGAAACTTGAAATGGGGATGAAAGAACCCCCAGCCCCCTCTGAAACCAACTAGGGTTTACTAAAAATATTTTCAATGAACCTGAAATGCCCTTCTAAAATGTCCATCATTTTTGTCTTGGTTCAGAACCTCTCCCAAAAGTGGTTCACATTTTTCTAGGACACCTAAGGTCACTGGATTAATTCTTTACCTATTTGCATTTGGGCATTTAAATGCTATAAAATAATTCAAATGCCCAAATAATTCTGGATTTAAGTGAGGGCTGTAAGGAATAATCCCAACAGGGCCACAATTATTTGCAGGATTTTTGGAAACGTTTTAGTATTTTTAATAAAGCCGACACTTACAGAGAAATAGAAAACAGAAATAAAAGAGAGAGAGAGAGAGAGAGAGAGAGAGAGAGAGAGAGGATCTTAACTGGTCTCACCTGGCAGCCCAACAGCAGGCCAACCTAGCCGGCCCAGCCCAGCAGCCGCTTCAGCGAGCTGCTTGACTCGGCCAGGCAGGCAAGTAGGTGCTCGACGCCGGCACCAGCGTGCGCCATGCAGCTTCCCGCCGCCCTACTTCCTCCCCTCGCCGCTCTGCTAGCCTGGGTCGATCACCCACTCCTCCCCCGACCCCCTGGACACCTCACTCTCCCCCCTGCCCTCTCCTTCCCTCTCTCCCGCCATGGCCGACGCAGCCGCCGCCGTCCCGCCGCCGTAACCGCGCCCACCGTTGTCCACACGCCGCTGCACCGTGTCCAGAAGCTTCGCCACTTCCTCCTCGACCGTTTTGCCGAGCCACGCCCCGCCGGAGGTCCCCGAGCGTCTCCACCGAGCTCATCGTCAACCTCCTGCCGGCCAGATCGCCTTCGCCGCCCCGCTTGCTCTGGCTCGTCTCCGACCTCGCCGTCTGCTCCGTCGCAACCACCGTGAGCTGGGCCACCTCCCTATCCTCTCTGCTCTCCTTCTCGTGCACCACAGTGAGCAAACCGAGTTCGTACGAACGCGCCGCCGCTGAGCTCGTCGCCGACGAGGCTCCGGCCATTCAATGACCGCGCCACCCTGTCCACTAACCTCTCCACACTCCCAGGAGCTCAACGCACTAACCCACGCGCCTCGTCGTGCCCCCTAGCGATGAGTCCGAGCTCACCCGAGCTCCGGCTGCCGCCAAACTCGTCGCCGACGCCATTTCCGGTGACCCTGAGCCCAACACTAGCCCCACCCGCCGCGGCTCGCTCCCAGCTAAATGTAGAGCCCAACGGCGCCTCGAACGGTGCCCTGTAGGCGAAACCCGCACCTGCAGCGCCACGTTTGGCCTCGCCGTAGGCTAAACGCCGGTGAGTTGACCCTGCTGACCCCATTTGACTACGGGTGGGCCCAGCTTGACCCCCCTGGGGTCAATGACAGGTGGGGCCCACCCGGCTAACTAATCCAGGATTAGTACTAATCTAAATTAGTTAAACTAATGACACTAACACACGGGACCCACTGTCAGGTTTGACCTGGACCGTTCCGTTGACCACTGACGTCACCCTGACGCAATGCTGAAGCAGTAATTTATAAACTGGAATTATTCTTACACGAGAAATTCCAGAAAATACCACAAACTTCAAAAAATAATAGAAATTAATCTGTAGCTCCAAAAGCAAAGTGTTATATATGAAAAATGATCAGAAAAATCTAATCTATCCATCTGTACTGGTTTCATGCATGTTTAAACAAGTTAACCTGCTGTTTAGTGCAGAACAAGTTAAAGCACTATTAAGGGCCATTTATGAGTTCGAAACTTGAATCTTTGGTTCAAAGTGGTTCAAACCCATCTGGTCTTAGTTGCATTAGACCAATACACTCATTTTTACATGTCTCATGCATGCATCATATTGTTGCATATTGTTTGGTGATGATTGTGTATCGGTGCTCTCTGCGGCAGGTTCTGCCCCCAAGGAGTATCGCGAATACCCTAATGAAGAGCAATACGAGTCCACGGACCAGCAAGGCAAGCAACCAACCATTTGATCGTATCGATACAATCTCATGTTCTCGCCTCTGCTCTTTTTTACTGCATTAAGACAACGCGATTCAAACTGCTGTGTGCTACGATAGTTGAACCCATTTCCTCTGCATGACCTGTCATTGCCACAGTAACTAGATGAAACCCACTAGCATGTGTAGGAATTGATTGAGCCATATGTATGTGTTGTTCCTACCTTGTTATGCCTGCTATGCTTAGAGTCGTTTTCAGGTCTGGTTCATCTGGGTGATGGGCTAGAGTGAAATGATCATGTCGGTATGAGAGTGATGTGTTGAACACGATTTGGTAAAGGTATCGATGAGAGGCCATGTAGGAGTACATGGTGGGTTGTTTCATTGAAGTTGTCCTTAAGCACTGAGATCTGTATGTGTGATTTAAGATTCAGCTACTACCATGCATTGGGCCCGAAACCAATGGACCCTCTCGGCTTCTTATTCACCCTAGTCCTCTGTCCAGGAGTTGCAAGTAGTTTCTGGTGTTTGTAGCTTACTGGAGGCCGTGGGCAGCACTGACCCGCGGGGTGGGCTGTGATGCGGTAGGTACGTGGCCGGGTATACCGGGCACCCGTTAGGTGTCTCGGAACCCTGTACACATCGTTCGGGGCCGTATGTGGAAACCTCGGCCGGACTCCCTGCGGATGGAAGCTGAATAGGCGATAAACCTGGACTAGAGACTTAGGTGTTTAGGTAGGTCATGGCTGACACCCACGTTGGGCTTCCGATTGAAGGTTGCCGAGTACATGTCATGTAAACAGTGGTAAGTGGTGAGAGCGTGTATGAAGAAGTACACCCCTGCAGGGTTAACATTATCTATTAGAATAGCCGCGTCCGCGGTAAAGGACTACTTTGTTACCTATACAGTTCATAGACAAGTAAATGGAAACTAATAAAAGCCTCAAGATAAGCGTGAGTGCCGAGGATGGCTCTTCCGTAGGATGATGGAGGTGGATCCTCGGTAGTGTATTGAAGTGGTGAGTAGTGGACTCGCGTGCGCAAAACCATTTCAAGTTGGAGTCACGTAAGATAGCTTAGCCAAGAGTCAAAGCTGGCTTGCTGCAATAACCCCACCAACCCTTCTTGATAATGTGCATGTATGTAAGATCTGATGTAAGTCTTGCTGAGTACCTTTGTACTCATGTTGCTTAATTTACATTTTACAGAAGACGCTGCAACCCCTTCTGATGGGTTCTTCGTAGACGTCGATGTCGATGAGTAGGCTGAAGCCCAAGTGGTGATCCTGAGCTCACGATGGACCATGTAGTATAGTCAGGCTTACCCAAGCCTCTTTTATTTTACTAGTTGTCTATACTCAGACAAGTTACTTCCGTTATTGGCTTGTATGTTTGTATGACTTGAATGCTGGGTCGTGTGACCCATACTTGTGTGTATGATATGTATGGCTCTCTGAGCCTTTAAATAAAGTACTTGTGTTGTAGAGTCACGTTATGATGCCTTGTTGTATTGGCACATATCGAGCATATTGTGTGTATGATTGAAATGCTTGGTATGTGTGGGATCTGACTATCTAGTTGTTTATCCTTAGTAGCCTCTCTTACCGAGAAATGTCTCCTAGTGCTTCCACTGAGCCATGGTAGCTTGCTACTGCTCCGGAACACTTAGGCTGGCCGGCATGTGTCCTTCTTCGTTCCTGTGTCTGTCCCTTCGGGGAAATGTCATGCAATGGATACCGGAGTCCTGTTAGCCCGCTACAGCCCGATTTACCGGAGTCCTGCTAGCCCAGTGCTACAAACCGGATTCACTCGCTGATGACCGACACGTTCGATGCTGGGTCATGGATGCCTATCCTTGTAAGTTTGTGCCACTTTGGGTTTACGACTAGCCATGTCAGCCCGGGCTCCTTATCATATGGATGCTAGCGACACTATCACATACGTGTGCCAAAAGGCGCAAACGGTCCTGGGCAAAGGTAAGGCGACACCCGTGGGAATATCATGCGTGATGCCGCAAAGTGATATGAGGTGTTACATGCTAGATCGATGTGGCATTGAG
Organism: Triticum aestivum; assembly: GCF_018294505.1. NCBI lineage: Eukaryota > Viridiplantae > Streptophyta > Magnoliopsida > Poales > Poaceae > Triticum > Triticum aestivum. The sequence goes on along the minus strand of NC_057798.1, from coordinate 158,133,740 downwards.
TCGGGGTCCTGACACACGAACCGGGACTAAAGGGCATTGCACCCTTTAGTCCCGGTTCATGTATCAAACCGGGACTAAAGATTAGACCTTTAGTCCCGATTTGAGATACGAACCGGTACTAAAGGGCATCACACCCTTTAGTCCTGGTTCGTGTCTCAAACCGGGACTAAAGGGATCATTTGAACCGGTACTAATGCCTTTAGCCGCACGAACCGGGACCTATGCTCACATTAGTCTCGGTTCATGACTAAACCGGGACTAATGGACTTATCTGGCCTGAACAAAAGCCCTGTTTTCTACTAGTGATTGTTTAGATCCACTGTTGTCATTCTGTACTGTGGGTCTACCTGTACCCCGCCTCCTGACAGATTGACCCATTTGCACTTAAACAAAGGGACCTTAGAATCATGTCCGTAGTCAAGTTCCCATATGTACACTATGTAACCATAATATGTGTCATTTCCCCTCTTGGTTACTGCATCAAAGTAGACACCGCTGTTTTGGTTGGTGCTCTTTTGATCTTGGGTGATCATGTAAAATGTATTTCCATTTATCTCGTATCCTTTGTAATTCAATACAGTCGAATATGGTCCCCTGGACAACGAGTACAACTCATCACAAACAGTGTTGTCACCTCTGAGACGTGTTTCCAACCAACTGCCGAAAGTCCTGATGTGTTCACATGTGATCCAGTCGTCACACTGCTCTGGGTGTTTGGAGAGCAAACTATTCTTATGTTCATCGACATACGGGGTCACCAAGGTAGAGTTCTATAGAACTGTGTACTGTGCTTGAGACCAAGAATGCCCGTCCCTGCATATTATTGAGTCCCCTCCAAGCGTGCCTTTTCCAGTCAGTCTCCCCTCATACGGCGATTTAGGGAGACCAATCTTATTAAGGCCAGGAATGAAGTCAACACAAAATCCAATGACATCCTTTGTTTGATGGCCCATGGAGATGCTTCCTTCTGTCCTAGTGTGGTTACAGACATATTTCTTTAGGACTCCCATGAACCTCTCAAAGGAGAACATATTGTGTAGAAATACGGGGCCCAGAATGACAATCTCGTCGACTAGATGAACTAGCACATGCGTCATGATATTGAAGAAGGATGGTGGGAACACGAGCTTGAAATTGACAAGACATTGCGCCACATCACTCCTTAGCCTTGGTATGATTTCTGGATCAATCACCTTCTGAAAGATTGCATTGAGGAATGCACATAGCTTCACAATGGCTAATCAGACGTTTTCCGGTAGAACCCCCTCAATGCAACTGGAAGCAGTTGCGTCATAATCATGTGGCAGTCATGAGACTTCAAGTTCTGGAACTTTTTCATTGGCATATTTATTATTCCCTTTATATTCGACGAGAAGCCAGACGGGACCTTCATACTGAGTAGGCATTCAAAGAAGATTTCCTTCTCTTCTTTGGTAAGAGCGTAGCTGGTAGGACCTTCATACTGATTTGGAGGCATGCCGTCTTTTTCGTGCAAATGTTGCAGGTCCTCCCGTGCCTCCGGTATATCTTTTGTCTTCCCATACACGCCAAAGAAGCCTAGTAGGTTCACGCAAAGGTTCTTCGTCACGTGCATTACATTGATTGAAGAGCGTACCTCTAGGTCTTTCCAGTAGGGTAGGTCCCAAAATATAGATTTCTTCTTCCACATGGGTGCGCGTCCCTCAGCGTCATTCGGAACAGATAGTCCGCCGGGACCCTTTCCAAAGATTACGTGTAAATCATTGACCATAGCAAGTATGTGATCACCGGAACGCATTGCGGGCTTCTTCCGGTGATCTGCCTCGCCTTTGAAATGCTTGCCTTTCTTTCGACATTGATGGTTGGTTGAAAGAAATCGATGATGCCCCAGGTACACATTCTTCCTGCATTTGTCTAGGTATATACTTTCGATGTCAGCTAAACAGTGTGTGCATGCGTGGTATCCCTTGTTTGTCTGTCCTGAAAGGTTACTGCGAGCGGGCCAATCATTGATGGTTACAAACAGCAATGCGTGCATGTTAAATTCCTCCTGTTTGTGCTCATCCCACACATGTACACCGTTTCCATTCCACAGCTGCAAAAGTTCTTCAACTAATGGCCTTAGGTACACATCAATGTCGTTGCCGGGTTGCTTAGGGCCTTGGATGAGAACTGGCATCATAATGAACTTCCGCTTCATGCACCTCCAAGGAGGAAGGTTATACATACATAGAGTCACGGGCTAGGTGCTGTGATTGCTGCTCTTCTCCCTGAAAGGATTAATGCATTCGCGCTTAAACCAAATGCGACCCGTTAGCGGGTGCTATCAACTTCCCGTCTTTCTTACGGTTCTCATTGTGCCATCGCATCAACTTGGCATGCTCTTTGTTTCCGAACAGGCGTTTCAACCGTGGTATTATAGAAGCATACCACATCACCTTGGCAGGAACCCTCTTCCTGGGGCGCTCGCCGTAAACATCACCAGGGTCATCTTGTCTGATCTTATACTGCAATGCACCGCATACCGGACATGCGCTCAAATCCTCGTACGCACCATGGTACATTATACAGTCATTAGGGCATGCATGTATCTTCTGCACCTCCAATCCTAGAGGGCATACAACCTTCTTTGCTGCATACCTGCTGTCGGGCAATTCGTTACCCTTTGGAAGCTTCTTCTTCAATATTTTCAGTAGCTTCTCAAATCCTTTGTCAGGCACACCATTCTTTGCCTTCCACTTCAGCAATTCCAGTACGGTACCGAGCTTTGTGTTGCCATCTTCGCAATTGGGGTACAAACCTTTTTTGTGATCCTCTAACATGCGATCGAACTTGAGCTTCTACTTTTGACTTTCGGACTGTCTCCTTGCATCAACAATGACCCGGCGGAGATTATCATTGGGCACATCGTCTGGTTCCTCTTGATCTTCAGCAGCTTCCCCCGTTACAACATCACCATATTCAGGGGGCACATAGTTGTCATCGTCCTCTTTTTCTTTGTTGTCTTCCATCATAACCCATATCTCTCCGTGCTTGGTCCAAACATTATAGTGTGGCATGAAACCCTTATAAAGCATGTGGGTGTGAATGGTTTTCGAGTCAGAGTAAGAATTCGTATTCCCACATATAGGGCATGGACAACACATAAAACCATTCTGCTTGTTTGCCTCATCCACTTCAAGAAAATTATGCACACCCTTAATGTATTCGGAGGTGTGTCTATCATCGTACATCCATTGCCGGTTCATCTACGTGCATTATATATAATTAAGTGTGTCAAAAACCATTACAGAACATCATGAATAGATAATTATGTGACCAAATTAATAAAAGTTCATCATCACATTAAAACCAAAGTACATACATAGTTCTCATCTAACAACATATAGCTCTCCAGAGCATCTAATTAACTAAACCATACATTGAAACTATGTAAAACATTTCAATGCGAAAACAAATGCGATCGTAATCGCAATCAAGGTAACAATTGATCCAACGACATAATGATACCAAGCCTCGGTATGAATGGCATATTTTCTAATCTTTCTAATCTTCAAGCGCATTGCATCCATCTTGATCTTGTGATTATCGACGACATCCGCAACATGCAACTCCAATATCATCTTCTCCTCCTCAATTTTTTTATTTTTTCCTTCAAGAAATTGTTTTCTTCTTCAACTAAATTTAACCTCTCGACAATAGGGTCGGTTGGAATTTCCGGTTCACATATCTCCTAGATAAATAAAAATCTATGTCACGTTGGTCGACATAATTGTCATAAACAATAAATGAACCAAATAGTTATAAAGATAATATATACCACATCCGAATCATAGACAAGACGAGGGACGACGGGGCAAATACCAAAGCCATCGCACTATATAATAAGAAGCAATAATAAAAGTAAAAAAAATTATAGAAGTATCTATCTAAACATACAAGTAAGAATTTTTTTTTCTTTCAGAAAAAAGATAAGAACAAGAGGCTCACCACGGTGGTGCCGGCGACGAGATCGACGCTGGCGATCGACGGTGGTGAAGACGGGGACGGGATGTGACGGACCACTAAACCTAGACAAATATTGAGGAAAATGGAGCTTGGAGGTCGAGCTTGGAGAGGAGAAAGCTTAAGTAGTGTGGCTCGGGCATTCCATCGAACACCTCGTGTGCATAGGAGGTGAGCTAGAGCACCACAAACCCCTCTCCCCTCGCCGGCCAGAAAAAATAGAGCAGTGTGCTCTGCTCTTACGCGAGGGGGTATATATAGGCATTTCATTGGTCTCGGTTGGTGGCTTGAACTGGGACCAAAGGGCAGCCTTTGGTCTCAGTTCAAGCCACCAACCGGGACCAATGGTGGTGGGCCAGGAGCGAGACCCATTGGTCCCGGTTCGTCCCACCAACCGGGACCAAAGGGGCCAGACGAACCGGGACCAATGCCCCCATGAGGCCCGGCAGGCTCCCTGGCCTTACGAACCAGGACCAATGGGCCCATGGGTCCCGGTTCGTGACTGAACCGGGACTAATGGGCTTATCTGGCCCGAACGTAAACCTGTTTTCTACTAGTGTTACATTCTCTCACTTGGCTTTTGCAATGACATGAAGATCAAAACCTTTAAAGATCGATCCCATCAATTAAGATGCTGGAGGGGCAATGTATTAACATGCTAATCAAAATCATTAAAGTAATTCTAATGAAGTTCCAAATAATTTTAGTCTTACGGGATCTAGCCGGTGCTGGTCTTCAATGGATCTATTTGGGTCCAGTCTACGTTCGTCGTCGTTCATGTGGTGTCAGTTGGATCTTTCCGATATAAACTTCTCTCCATCGGCGACGGTTGCTATTTCAGTAGGTTGGTCGTTTGAGGACTTAGTACGATAACTTCACGACTGCCTACTAAAACAAGGTTTGCGCTGCTCTGATGAGGGAGGGGCGATAATGACGACGCTATTTGGCTCGCTCTAGGGTGTGTAGTCGTCGCTAGGTGATCTACCGACCTGGTTGTAATTTTATTTGTAACCTCCGGTGTTCTTTGTACTGACATGATAGATGATGAATTAATTACCAGTTAAGGAAAATGGGCTTCTTAAGAAAAATGGCTTTGCTATAGTTAGGATCTCGCATGCAGGTGGATAATCGAATACAAAATCGTAAGCCTAGGGTAGGTCGAACTCTCGGTGTTTGCGTCGCCATAACGATCCCAAAGATAGCATACTCCAAGTGTGTTTCTGTCTGTGTATGGAAGTACGTGGTCAAATTTCTGAACTTCGAGGACGCGTTAAAGTGCTAAATCCTAGGTCGCCGCTGTTAGCCTTAAATCCTACGAGTAGTACTATGCAATTAATCTAAGTCAGCACTCTCCGTCGTCGTCTACCAGAAGATTAACTCTACTCGTCTAGTGGCTATAGCGTGGGGCTAGCTGGAGCCTTTCTCAAACTACATGCACCGACGGCGAAGACCGACGTCGGACGGTCACAGCACAGCTCCATCTTCCGCATGCCAAGTTCATGTGCTTGTAGGAAGTAAGATGTAGGAGTACTAGTGTTATGGTAATGCATGCACCTTACGGTTTAGGCGAGTCACTGTTTCCATTTATCGAAATCATTAGTTGTTACACACTAGTTAAGCAAAAACCATACAATACATCATTTTCTGTTGGTACTAAATTAACAGTAAGACAATGCCTTAGGAACGGTATACTTACTGTATGTATCTTGTTCTTGTTATATAGATCCGCGGCGTTCATGAATCATGATTCATAATGGTCAAGTGGCATGCATAACTGCAATGTCAAAGGATTCCCTGTGATCTACATCTCCTAGACCTATCTTGGGGATCCACGGGTTCCAGTTCATGCATGGGTCACTATGCAATCGATCGTGAGGTCATAATGTCGATTAAGAGAAGTCACGTTCTTTCACGTGGCGGAGGCATGAATTTCAAGGCAAGATATCAATCTGTATTTGCGACCCGATCTTTTAGGGCACCTTAGCTTCAGCAGTACTATCATTTCCCTTATGCACACAGTGTATACGTAGTATAGGGTTTGAACTTTGTGGTTCAACATGTGAGAACCAATCTAAATGAAAATAACTCACACGAAAAATCGCAACAAAGATGTTTTTTTCTAAAGGTTTTCCTAAAACTTAGGGTTTTTATGCAACCCAAAACTAGATTACGGGTGTTTTCCCAGAAAGCACATCATCAGTATCGATCAGAACAATAGCCGTCATGGTTCTTAAATTACAGCTGGTCGTATCAAGAGAAGAATTAATTAATGTGTCTGACAGGAGATTGATTCTCAATTCCCAACCAAGCATCAGTACGTATCTTCAGTCCCTTCTACAGCTGACCAGTTCTCATCAATTAGTTAGAGATTATAAAGAAAGATATGAAGAGATTTGCTTGATCGATGCATTCATTGCAGTCAACGGTGTGCATGTATGCTACCGTGTGCACCTTCTGTGTGTAAGATCCAACACTCAGCATCAATCACGCATGCACAGCTTCCGCTACTATATATACCCACGAAACCCTCTCTTCTTTCAACACCCAACTCATCTCACACTCCACCGAGCTCTCAATCACAAGTCACAATGGCTACTAGCACTAAGCTTGTAGCTCTTGCCTTTGTTGTCCTCGTGAGCATTGGGTTCACCAATGCTTCAAGGATGTTGGCTAGCTCCTCAAGTGCTGGAGGTGGAGGCGGGGGAGGCGGAGGTGGTGGCAGCTCGTCGGGAGGGGGTGGCAGTGGATGGGGGCATGGGGCTGGAGGAGGTGGTGGCTTGGGATATGGCGAGAACGGTGGAGATTCCAGTAACAAGTATAACTTTGCCAAGGGACTTGGTGGAGGAGGGGGGCATGGTGCTGGCGGTGGTTCTCAAGGCGGATCCGGATCCGGTTCCGGCTCTGGCGGTGGCAACGGTGTTGGTTCGAGTGGCTCAGCGTCAGCCCCTAGTGGCAATGGGTATGCCAGTGCTGATGGTCAGGGTGGGGGCGGTGGTGGAGGTGGTGGCGCAGATGGGTCAAGCGGATCTGGAGCCGGAAAGGGTGTTGGCCAAGGAGAAGGTGAGAGTGGCATAGCAACCGCCCCGGCTGTAGCTCATTCTGCTGGTGGTGACAGCTACTCTGAAGCTGGCGGTGGTGGTAATGGCGGTGGTGGTGGTGACGGTGGAAATGGAGGTGGTAATGGCGCTGGAGCTGGACAGGCCGCCAGCGATGACACTTCTGGGGGGAATGCAAGTGGAGGGGGTAGCGGCAACGGTGGTGGCCAGGGTGGAGGCGTAGCTCAAGGTCCGAGTATGGGAGTTGGTTCTGGCTCTGGCATTGGAGGCGGACGGACTGGTAGCACTGGCTCCTATGGGCAAGGCTATGCCGCTGGAACCGGTGCTGGAACGGGTGGTGGTGAAGGCGGCAGCAACAATGGTGGGTTCGGCGGCGGTGGAGGTAGCGGATCCGGGTCTGGCAGTGGCGGATACCCTTAAAATTCCTTTTCGAACAAGCTAGAATTGGAGCACATCATGTACTCTAGTCTCTTCATTTCACGATTTCACATCATTTGTGTTTCTATTCATTCATAGGGTTTTTACTAGGCGCCTCCAAATAAAGGGCTCCATGATTCTAGTGGAAGTACTAAGTAGTTAGTGGAGCAATCTACTGAGATGTAATCGCTACCTACGTGTATCTTATGTTATTTCATTGTTAGTCTGAGTGCTTGCTTACTACTTTTTGAACCAATATGCCTTGCTACTGCTTGTTTTAAAAAAGGCCAGGCCTCCTTTGATTTGTAGGAACTTTGTAGGAATTTCATAGGATAGGATTGCAAAGAAAAAATTCACTTAAAGCCTTTTGGTTTGTAGGAATGTATTCCTATTCCTATGTAGGATAGAAATCAATTCTTCACATTTTGAAGAAAAAAAATACTAGCCTGGACTCAATGAAAAAAATCATATTCTATGTATCAAATGATATTTTTTTATATACGAACTGAGATGTATGTCATCTCACTCCTTATGATTTTCCTATTTCTTTAAAATTCCTATCCTATGCAAAGGAGGCCTCAATGATAGTTCTGCAAGTTGCCCCTAATTTATTCCTTTCTCTGTGGGGGATGGTGGCTGGTTTGGCTAGCATGGAGTATGTGGCAGGCTTTATGAGAAACGAAAGAGATAAAAATGGACAGATGAGACAAATACAGAGACCCAAAGCCCAATGCATTAGTAACCTGCTGACAATAATTCAGGCTAATACTACTAAGCTTGCCTGTAGGTCGACCTTACAAAGATCTATTTGGTCATTTGCCATACGTACGGCCTTCAACTTGTTTAGGCTGGTCGTAACAGGGGTATCATGTATTATTATCATGCAGTATCATGCATATGATACTAGTGTATAATACTACTTCCGTAATACATAGTATCATTAGTTAGTATCTTACTTATTAATTATCATGTTTGTCATAATAATGTAGTACAACATTTAATATGATACCACATTTTCTCTTTCTTCATTTAATTATGTGTCACATCATCTAAAAAATTAGTTAACATGCATGATACTACCATTAAGACCAGCCTTATGAATTTACGGGACTATGGGCTCCTGAGGGGAATTTACTTCCGACTCATGTCGCTCGCGAAAAATAAATGAAGCCGAGTGTGGAACATATTTGACAAAGCCCAATTTAACCTCGGTGAAGTATAAGCTGAGTGTTACACTCGGCATCTGGTCCTCGGCTTCATTTTTTAGCTTAGGCCGAGTGTCAATTCATGGATGGTCGCCTTATAAGTCGAGGTTAAAAACGTGGCTCTCGGTAAAAAAAAGCAGTATGACGACCGGCAGCCGATAACGGTGGTGCCACATGGCACATGTGTAAGCAGAGAGGGAGGCGTAACTCGTGTTTTTACACTTGGCTTACGAGGAAATACATGGCAACACGTGAATTTTTTGGTAGTGAGTTGTGTTTCTCTCTCAATCTCTACTATTAAAAAATCAACTAATTGGGGGCACCCCTTGTTGGGTGTCTAAGCGACACTTTGGTTCGCGGGCTCACCCTAGCGCATATCGGATGGTTTTTTCTTTGGCTTTTCTTTGGTTTCATGATTTTTAAGGTTTTTATTTATTTATTGGGTTTTTGAAAAAAATCGTGTTATCTTGGTTTCTTTGGGGTTTTTCCATGTCTATCAAGAACGTGAAAATCACGGTAGTGCTTCGCGTGAAGCATGGTTGTGCTTCTCAGAAAGCACAATTGTGCTTTTCTGAACAACACCGCTTGAACCACTTCTCTTAAAGTAATTGTGTTTCAATGAAAATGTTAAGCACGGGTGTGCTTCCGTGAGCATGAGAAAATTCGGTCCATATTCGGTGTTGGCGCTAGAGCAATGAGAGTACGATAGAACATTTTGAGACAATGTACTCTTGTTTTTGTCAAAAAAGCCTATGGTTACTTTATGCAATGGGGGGGTATTGGAAAAGTATGTTGTCCATGATGAGTATGTGCGGTGAAAACCAAATTATAATTAATTCAAGAGTTTCTATCTATTTTCACACCCTTTAATATTTTCCTTTTTTACGGTAGATGACCTACAAGTATAGGGGATCAATCGTTGTCCTTTTGATAAGTAAGAGTGACGAACCCAACGAGGAGCGGAAGGAATTGATAAGTCGTTTCAGCAAGATATTCTTTGCAAGTTTTTAGAAGAGTAGTAACAGATGATCTGATAGCAACATAAATTGATAGCAAGTAACAAGTAACCAAAGTAACAAGGCACAACAAAGTGGCTCAGTCCTTTTATTGCAAAGGACAAGCCGGAAGTACTTGTTATAATAGCAAAGCATTCTCGAGGACACATGGATGCTAGTGTGTTGTTCTTAATTGAACAAGCAACCCACTTATGATTATCCCATCTCAGAAGCATCCACAACTACAAAAAAAGAACTAAGATAATTCTAACCATAGCATTAAACATATGGATTCAAATCAGCCACTTACGGCATAGCGCATAAACTGAAGGAAATATGCCCTAGAGGCAATAATAAAATCATTATTTTGTATTTCCTTATATCATGATAAATATTTATTATTCATGCTATAACTGTATTAACAGAAAACTTGATACATGTGTGAATACATAGACAAAACACCGTGTCCCTAGTATGCCTCTACTTGACTAGCTCGTTGATCAAAGATGGTTAAGTTTCCTAGCCATGGACATGTGTTGTCATTTGATGAACGGGATCACATCATTAGGAGAATGATGTGATGGATAAGACCCATCCGTTAGCTTAGCATAATGATCGTTCAGTTTTATTGCTACTGCTTTCTTCACGTCATATATATATATATATTCCTCCGACTATGAGATTATGCAACTCCTGGACACCGGAGGAATGCCTTGTGTGCTATCAAACGTCACAACGTAACAAGGTGATTATAAAGATGCTCTGCAGGTATCTCCGAAGGTGTTTGTTGGGTTGGCATAGATCGAGATTAGGATTTGTCACTCCGAGTATCGGAGAGGTATGTCTGGGCCCTCTCGGTAATGCACATCATATGAAGCCTTGCAAGCAATGTTACTAATGAGTTAGTTACGGGATGATGCATTACGGAACGAGTAAAGAGACTTGCCGGTAACGAGATTGAACTAGGTATAAAGATACCAACGATCGAATCTCGGGCAAAATAACATAACGATGACAAAGGGAATAACGTATGTTGACATTGTGGTTCGACCGATAAAGATCTTCGTAGAATATGTGGGAACCAATATGAGCATCCAGGTTCCGCTATTGGTTATTCACCGAAGAGGTGTCTCGGTCATGTCTACATAGTTCTCGAACCCATAGGGTCCGCACGCTTAACGTTCGATGACGATATGTATTATATGAGTTATGTGTTTTGGTGACTGAAGGTTGTTCAAAGTCCCGGATGAGATCACGGACATGACGAGGAGTCTTGAAATGGCCGAGAGGTAAAGATTGATATATTGGAAGGTGGTATTCATACACCGGAAGGGTTCCGGAGTGTATCAGGTACAAACCGGAGTACCGGAGGGGTTACCGGAACCCCCCGGGGGAAGATACTGGCCATATGGGCCATAGGAGGGAGGATAACCAACCCACAAGGGGCTGGTGCGCCCCTCACAAGGGAGGAGGCTGAATTGTACTAGGGAAGGGGGCGCCACCCCCTTTCCTTCTCCTATTCCCTCTCACTACTAGGAAAAAACTTATACACAGAATCTTACCAGCAGCGCTCTTCAAAATACGGCACTACTGCTATTTAGCAGCAGCGCGTGCCAGAAAAATGCGTTGCTGAAAGAAAAATACCAGTAGCGCATCCTCTGTAAACCGCGTTGCTGCTATAATTGCCATGACCTCGCCGTCAAGCTAGTTATAGAAGTAGCGTCCTATTCTGTACCGCACTACTGCTATAGATGTTAGAAGTAGCGCATTTCTATAAAGCTTGCTACTACTAAGTTCAGTCCACAAGTTTAGTCCCACCTCGCTCCGTGGAGAGGGTGTTCACCACCTTAAATATGTTACACACTACAGGAATCAGCTACTTTGCCGTCCGCCACAGCGGACAGCAAAGCCAGGGACGGCGGACGGCAAACAGTGACGGCAAAGACAGGGTCGGCAAACAGGCCCTTTGTCGTCTACTTTTTATGGCGGACGGCAAAGAGTGCTTTGCCTACAGCGGCGGACGACAAAGAGGAGTGACGGCAAAATACTGGACGTCCGCCAACGTTAGTCTGTTAGGCGGCTAACGGCGGCCTTTGCCGTCAGCCAGCGGACGGCAAATTTGAACGCCTCTTTGCCGTCCGCCAGTTGACGTCAGCAATGCGTTAGCGCCCGCTGTGTTTTGTCGTCAACCACATATATAGCTAGCTATCAAGTTTCATCAGAATAGATCAAATAATTAATGGGGGAGGAGGTCATGTCATTTATGCTCACCAACGAACGAAGGGGCAGAGCTCGTCAAACGCACGGCGAGGTTGTCAAACACCAAACCTCGCAGCGATGAAACAACTACACATTTAAAACTATCCGATCAACACAATTATATATGATGTTTTTCATAACAAAATCAAAAAATATATGACCTAACTAATAATTCACAAATATATGACCCCGTCGGCCTCTGGAAGGCCAAAGAACACCTTTTCGGGAGGTGTCGGGGGTCAGGGGGTCGTGTCGGTGTCGGGG
>NC_057798.1:158119460-158120364 GCF_018294505.1 Triticum aestivum | reverse complement strand
GGGAGAGAAACAGAGAGAGAGAGGGGCGGGGTGGGGCGCGCTGTTAGATATGTTAAATGTTTGTCGTCCGCCCTCTTTGCCATCCGCTTTTTTGCTCTTTGCCGTCTGCTAGCAGACGACAAAGAGGGGGGGGGGTGTTAAGTATTTTTTCAAGCAGCTCCTCAGTGGGGCCCCTCCCTCTTTGCCGTCTGCTAGCTGACAGCAAAGAATCTTTGCCATTCGCTAGCCGACGGCAAAGAACTGGCTGATGGCAAAGACTTTCTTTGCCATCAGTCAGTTCTTTGTCGTCTGCTTTTGGGTAGCTGATGGCAAAGAGCTTCTTTGCCGTCTGCTAGCAGACGGAAAAGAGCTGGCAGATGGCAAAGTAGCTGATTCCAGTAGTGACTTCTCAAACTATCACAACCACTTGGTCTTCATTAAACTCTATGTGTAGAATTTGTGGCCGCAATATGAGTCTTCTTCGGTTCCTACCGGAGAGGACTCATATTGACAAATCAGATTGTACACAAAAAGATCATTGATGGCCAATGTATTTTTGCATTGACAAACAATGTATTTTTGCATGGTTACACTTAGAAGTAGTGCTTTTTATAGTAAGGCGCTACTGCTAGGGCGTTTAGTAGCAGCGCGTTACCTAGATACGCGCTACTCCTAAAGCCATCCTATCACTAGGCCGTCCCTCACTCTCCTCTCCCTGCTCCAACTAACTCTCCCCCGCACCGGCCCTATCGTCTGCCGCCGCCGCATTTTCGCCCCCTCCCTCCTCCATCCCACCACCGGCCATCGCCCCCTCCCTCCTCCCGCTGCCGGCCGTCACCCCTCCCTCCTCCACCCCGCCGGCCGTCACCCCCTCCCTTCTCCATCACGCTGCCGTCGCCCTCCCCCCCGCCGTCACCGCCACCGA
>NC_057798.1:158112795-158119243 GCF_018294505.1 Triticum aestivum | reverse complement strand
AGGTAGCTCCTCCTACCTCCCTCCTCCTCCCTTCCCATCCTTCCCATCTGTTCCCTCCTTCCTCCCACTCCTCCCTCCCTCCTCCCTCCCTCCTTCCTACCCCTCCTCCCTCCCTTCTATTTGTTCTTGTAGAATTTAGGTAGTTCAAATGTAGATTTTAGAATGTAGACATTGTAGATTGTAGGTTCTATAATAGGATAAACGTTTAGCCTATTTTATGTGTTTTGAATAGAATAGGAAATTTTAGGTCTTTTGATTAGAAATTTTAGTAATGGAATTTTTTTAGTTGGTAGAATTTGAAAAAATGTTCTGTACTTGTTATATTGTGAACTTAGGGCATATTTTTAGGGTTTAGTAAATGAAATAGTAATAGTGGATGATGATGTAGATGTTTTAGGTATAGAACATTTTGAATAGATGATGATGTAGAATTTTTTGTACAACTAGTTTATTTAGTGTTTCTCAAGAATTGTTCATATGATGTAGATATAAACCTGTATATATAGTGTTGCTCAAATAGGATATGTGCTTGCCCAAGTGACCATGTTTGTGTTGATTAATTTCCGTTCCGGCAAATTTCAGGCGCTCGATATGTCCTTTTTTAGCAAAGGTCATGCCGGATTTTTCCTCTAAAGTGGATCGTTAATCCATTTCTAATATTTCTTTAGGAAAATGGGGACACCACCACCACCAGAACCACCATGTCGATTGTGCAAGTCAAGATGTACTAGCAGCCTAGCAACTGGCACGTTGTTCGGCATCTACTTCCAGCCGAGTTTTCTTCCTGCAGCGGTAACAAAACATATGAAACTTGTAACAACTATTTTGTTTTTAGTGTTATTGGCATTAATGCATTGTGTATATATCATTGTGTATACACAGATCGTCCCATGCAATGTGAGGTTTGAATTCAACAAGCTGACCGGAGACACTGTGACCTTTGAGGCTCCTGGGGGCCCCTACACTATGGAGGTCGGGAAAGGACGAAATATGTCACAGATCGGAGGATATGGATGGAACCGTTTCATCTCCCACATGGGTATCACTGGTGGTGAGTTGATCAGTTTCTCCTTCAGAGCAGAAAGACCCAAGCTGGCCGTCATTTATCTCAACACGGATGAAGATGATGAGGACCCACTTGATGAAGTCATCTATACTCAAAGAATAAGGCTGAGCAAGGACGAGGTGTGCAACCTATGGGACATAATTCCACCACGTGCTGACTTTGTCGGGGTGCCATTGCTGACCCGCCTGACAACTACCATGGTTGATCGGCATGTTATGGTATGTTATACTTAGTGTACAATCCGATTACATGCTTACTTAGTAGAATTCAAACTTAGTAGAAATGTAGTACTATTTTTGATAGTGTAGAAACCTATACTTAGTAGAAATATATTTACAAGAGTATCTACGAGGCTACTTATTAATTGATATGTTTTTCTTAGTCAGAAATTGCCAAAGAGCCTATCTGTGAGTTGTGGTATCGAGCCTGATAAAGAAGGCTCTGCTGGAATACGCCTTCCGCAAGGGGCTCCGTCACCACCTGTGCGTACAACATGGACACGGACGGTCGCACACACTTCAGCTTTGTTGGGTGGAAGAACTTCTCGTTGGCAAGAATCTTCGTGTTAGACATGCCATCCTAATTACTATCAGGAAAACCCACCGCCATGGCGTGAGGATGATGGTCGTCGTCGATATCATCTAGAACTAAATATGTGTGTGACTGTATGACTACCCCTAGTAGACTGTTATATGTTGTATGACTACCTAGTACTCCTTATCATATATGCTCCTGTATGAACCATATATGTGTGTGAGAATGCATGTTGGCTATATATGAGTACCTATAATGCTTAATGATATTGTATGACTACTGTATGACTATATGGTATTGTGGTTAATGATATTGTTATATGGTATATGTGAAATTGCAGTTTATTGAAACGGGGTACTATTCTAGATCAATAAGAAGCAGGGAAAAATGTTGAAAGATACATCAGTAGCGCGGGCAAAGAAAAGCCCTACAGCTACTTATTAGTAGCGCTTGTTGGAAAACCGCTACTGATATAGTCAATACTAGTAGCGCGTGTACATAGAGCGCTACTACTATCTGTTAGTTGTAGCGCCTTATTAGTATCGCGTCCACCCGCGCTGCTGATAGGGTTAAAACCCGCGCTACTACTAGGGTTTTCCCTAGTAATGTCTCCTTCCCCCTTTCCCCCTCCGGTAGAAGGAAAGGGGGGGGCGAATCCAAGTGGGAGTCCTAGTAGGACTCCCTCCCACTTGGGGCGCGCCTAGGCCAGCCTCCTCTCACTCCCTCCTTTATATACGGGAGGGGGCGCCTCTATGAGACACGCCAATTGCTCTTAGCCGTGTGCAGCGCCCTCCTCCACAGTTTACGCCTCCGGTCATATTCTCGTGGTGCTTAGGCAAAGCCCTGCGCGGATCACATCACCATCACTGTCACCATGTCGTCGTGCTGACGGAACTCATCTACTCCTTTGACCCTCTGCTAGATCAAGAGCTCGAGGGACATCATCACGCTGAACGTGTGCAGAACTCGGAGGTGTTGTACGTTTGGTACTCGATCGCTTGGAATGAGAAGACATTCGACTACATCAACCGCATTGAGCTAACGCTTCCGCTTTTGGTCTACGAGGGTATGTGGACACACTCTCCCCCTCTCGTTGCTATGCATCTCCTAGATAGATCTTGCATGAGCATAGGATTTTTTTTTGAAATTGCATGCTATGTTTCCCAACAGTGGCATCCGAGCCAGGTCTATGCGTAGATGATATGCACGAGTAGAACACAAAGAGTTGTGGGCGGTGATCGTCATACTGCTTACCACCAATGTCTTATTTTGACTCGGCGGTATTGTTGGATGAAGTGGCTCGGACCAACCTTACATGACTGCATTCATGAGACCAGTTCCACCGACAGACATGCAACTAGTTTTGCATAAAGGTGGCTGGCGGGTGTCTGTTTCTCCAACTTTAGTTGAATCAAATTTGACTGCGGCCGGTCCTTGTAAAGGATAAAACAGCAAACTTGATAAATCACCGTTGTGGTTTTTGTGGCGTAGGTAAGTATGGTTCATGCTAGAAGCCCATAGCAGCCATGTAAAACTTGCAACAACAAAGTAGTGTACGTCTAACTTGTTTTTGCTGGGCTTGTTGTGATGTGATATGGTCAAGACATGATGAGATATAAGTTGTTGTATGAGATGATCATGTTTTGTAAAATTTATCGGCAACTAGCAGGAGCCATATGGTTGTCGCTTGAAATACAACAAAATATTTAAATCATGCAGAAACCTGATGACAAGCCAAGCAATTGTTTCATACTTTTGATGTTCTCAAACTTTTTCAACTTTCACGCAATACATGAGCGTGAGCCATGGATATAGCACTATAGGTGGAATAGAATATGGTGGTTGTGGAGAAGACAAAAAGAAGGAGATAGTCTCACATCAACTAGGTGTA
The DNA here is from genome assembly GCF_018294505.1 of Triticum aestivum. NCBI lineage: Eukaryota > Viridiplantae > Streptophyta > Magnoliopsida > Poales > Poaceae > Triticum > Triticum aestivum. The sequence goes on along the minus strand of NC_057798.1, from coordinate 158,115,752 downwards.
TCAACGGGCTATGGAGATGCCCATCAATAGGTGAGGGAGTCCTGGACTAGGGGGTGTCCGGATAGCCGAACTATCATCATCGGCCGGACTCCAAGACTATGAATATACAAGATTGAAGACTTCGTCCCGTGTCCGGATGGGACTTTCCTTGGCGTGGAAGGCAAGCTTGGCGATACGAATATGTAGATCTCCTACCATTGTAACCGACTCTGTGTAACCCTAGCCCTCTCCGGTGTCTATATAAACCGGATGGTTTTAGTCCGTAGGACAACAACAACAATCATACCATAGGCTAGCTTCTAGGGTTTAGCCTCCTTGATCTCGTGGTAGATCTACTCTTGTAATACCCACATGATCAATATCAATCAAGCAGGACGTAGGGTTTTACCTCCATCAAGAGGGCCCGAACCTGGGTAAAACATCATGTCCCTTGTCTCCTGTTACCATCCGCCTAGACGCACAGTTCGGGACCCCCTACCCGAGATCCGCCGGTTTTGACACCGACAATAGGTATGAATGTGTGTGAGTAGGGATTGCCATACAATGGATGCACTAGAGCTATACATTTATGAAAGCTCAAAAGAAAACTAAGTGGGTTTGTGATGTCTACTACACAACCTTCTTCTTGTAGACGTTGTTGGGCCTCCAAGTGCAGAGGTTTGTAGGACAGTAGGAAGTTTCCCTCAAGTGGATGACCTAAGGTTTATCAATCCGTGGGAGGCGTAGGATGAAGATGGTCTCTCTCAAGCAACCCTGCAACCAAATAACAAAGAGTCTCTTGTGTCCCCAACACAACAATACAATGGTAAATTGTATAGGTGCACTAGTTCGGCGAAGAGATGGTGATACAAGTGCAATATGGATGGTAGATATAGGTATTTGTAATCTGAAAATATAAAAACAGCAAGGTAGCTAATAATAAAAGTGAGTGTAAACGGTATTGTAATGCTAGGAAACAAGGCCTAGGGTTCATACTTTCACTAGTGCAAGTTCTCTCAACAAAAATAACATAACTGGATCATATAACTATCCCTCAACATGCAACAAATATTCACTCCAAAGTCACTAATAGCGGAGAACAAACAAAGAGATTATTGTAGGGTATGAAACCACCTCAAAGTTATCCTTTCTGATCGATCTATTCAAGAGTCCGTAGTAAAATAACACGAAGCTATTCTTACCTTTCGATCTATCATAGAGTTCGTACTAGAATAACACCTTAAGACACAAATCAACCAAAACTCTAATGTCACCTAGATACTCCAATGTCACCTCAAGTATCCGTGGGCATGATTATACGATATGCATCACACAATCACAGATTCATCTATTCAACCAACACAAAGTACTTCAAAGAGTGCCCCAAAGTTTCTACGGAAGAGTCAAGACGAAAACGTGTGCCAAACCCTATGCATAGGTTCATTCAACCCGCAAGTTGATCACCAAAACATACATCAAGTGAATCAATAAAATACCCCATTGTCACCACAGGTATCCCACGCAAGACATACATCAAGTGTTCTCAATTCTATAAAGATTCAATCCGACAAGATAACTTCAAAGGGAAAACTCAATCCATTACAAGAGAGTAGAGGGGGAGAAACATCATAAGATCCAACTATAATAGCAAAGCTCGTGATACATCAAGATCGTATCACCTCAAGAACATGAGAGAGAGAGAGAGAGATCAAAAATATATCTACTGGTACACACCCTCAACCCCGAGGGTGAACTACTCCCTCCTCGTCATAGAGAGCGCCGGGATGATGAAGATGGCCACCGGTGATGGATTCCCCCTCCGACAGGGTGCCGAAACAGGCTCCCAAGAGGTTTTTGGTGGCTACAAAGGCTTGCAGGGGCAGAACTTCTGATCTAGGTTATTTTCTAGAGGTTTCAGTATTTATAGGAATTTTTGGCGTAGGTCTCACGTAAGGGGGGTTTCCGGGCTGTCCACGAGGTAGGGAGCGTGCCCAGGGGGAGTGGGCGCGCGGGCCACCCTCGTGGGCAGCCCGGGAGTCTCCTGGCCCAACTCTTTCACTCCAGGGGCTTCTTTTGGTTCGCAAAAAATCGTCAAAAATTGGCATGTCAATTGGACTCCGTGTGGTATTCCTTTTCTGTAAAACTCAAAAACAAGGAAAAACAGAAACTGACACTAGGCTCTAGGTTAATAGGTTAGTCCCAAAAATGATATAAAAGTGTATAGTAAAGCCCATAAACATCCAAAATAGGTAATATAATAGCATGGAACAATAAAAAATTATAGATATGTTGGAGACGTATCAAGCATCCCCAAGCTTAATTCCTGCTCGTCCTCGAGTAGGTAAATGATAAAAACAAAATTTTTGATGTGGAATGCTACCTAGCATATTTCTCAATGTAATTTTCTTTATTGTGGCATGAATGTTCAGATCCAGATGATTCAAGACAAAAGTTCATATTGACATAAAAGCAGTAATACTTCAAGCATACACTACAAAAAAAAGACACATCCGTGACATTTTGGGCCGAACAAATTTTTTTTGTGTCATACATATGACACTTCTATGACGATAATTATGACAAAACCCGGTATCATCATTGATGTGGTGGGATCCTACTTCTATGACAAAAAATCATGACAGAAAATGGTCTTTTCGTCCTGGGCGGGCCGGAGACGCAGCTGCATGACATTCTTTCGGCCGTTCATGATGGAAAAAACTGTGGTAGAAGGGAGGGGGAGGAAAATTTCCGGGAGTTGCCGGTTATGGTGGGAGGTTGGGGGCGGAGCGATGCACGTTTCTCTCGTGTGTACGCGCGTGTGTGCGAGGCGTTGGCTCTAACTGAACCCGAGCAAGGCGTTGGGCTCTAACTGAACCCGAGCGATTGCACTGCAGGCTACACGTTACTGAACCCGAGCGATCGATCGATGGCTGTTAACTGAACCCGATGGAGCGATTCCTTAGCTACTGCTGCTAACT